>NW_011494607.1:6511883-6519305 GCF_000754665.1 Bison bison bison
GGACTGCAAGGAGATCCAACCAGTCCATCCTAAAGGACATCAGTCCTGGGTGTTCATTGGAAGAACTGATGTTGAGGCTGAAACTCCAATACTTTGGCCACCTGATGCAAAGAGCTGACTCATTTGAAAAGACCCTGATGCTGGGAAAGATTGAGGGCAGGAGGAGAAGGGGACGACAGAGGATGAGATGGTTGGCTGGCATGCATCACCGACTCAATGGACATGGGTTTGGGTGGACTCTGAGAGTTGGTGAAGGACCAGGAAGCCTGGCGTGCTGCGCTTCATGGGGTTGCAAAGAGTTGGACACAACTGAGCGACTGAACTGAACTGAACTGAATCCATTTAATCTTTTTTTTAATTGGAATATAATTGCTTTATAATGTTGTGTTAGTTTCTGATGTACAGTGAAATGAATCCGGTATATACATACATATATCCCCATCCTCTTGAGCCTTCTTCCCTCCCCATCCCCATCCCACTCTGCTAGGTCATCGCAGAGCACCAAACCTAGCTCCCTGTGCTTTATAGCAGCTTCCCACTGTTAAATGCCCATCTCTCACCTCAAGCCACAGTCTCATTGAGAACCGTCTGCAGGCATCATTTACCTATATATGCATCATAGTGATTAGCCAGTGTTTAACAGAGTAGGCACTAGAAACTGTGTATCAACTGTCTGAATGAAATGTGAGTACATAATGGAAGTTTCATGTTGTGTGATAGGATAGAATTCTTCAACAGGACTAAGGGGAAAGACATGGGTTTAATAAGGGCACAATTTGTGCTTATTTTTGCTCATGATTCAGACCCAGTTGTAGGCCCACTGAGGGAAACCTACCATATAGCCCTTAGTCTAAACCAGCACAAACTGTGCTGTATTCATAAAGCTGGTCTCAGTCCCATGTGACAAATGAGTCCCCCCAGTCCCACACCCAGCATCACACCTACCCACTCTGACTTCTGGGCTGGGCAACTACCAGGCTATAAAATAGAATTGTTACTTATATAAGCAAATTAAAATAAAGATAATTGGTAGGAGAAGAGGGAAGGATGTGGGAGGAATAATTCCATAAATTTTGCCTTATTTTATTCATCATGTTTGATTTCATTTCATTTCACCTTAAAATCTATAGAAACGTGCTTAAAAGCACAAATGTGACTGTATCCGCATACTTTTTAAAATTTGTTGAATTTTACTTCTGTCTTTTAATTTTTTAATAGTATCTTTTATTTTGGCTGCACTGAGTCTTCGTCCTCACGGTGGCATCCAGTCTCAGTCTTTGTGGCCCCGGGGCTTCTTTAGTTGCGACGTGCAGACTTAGCTGCCCTGTAGCGTGTGGAACCTTAGTTTGCCAACAGGGATTGAACCCACATCCCCCGCATTGGAAGGCAGATGCTCAACCACTGGACCACCAGGGAAGTCCCTGTCTTGACAAACTTTTATTGTATGTTAATGCTTTTCTTCTTTGCTGGTTCCCCCTTCCTCACCTACCCCCACCTCCACTTTTTGCCTTAGGGAGCCCATGTTAACAGTCTACCATAATTCTCTTCCTTCTCATACAGGCATATAAGAAAGCTATTAATCGACATGTGTGAATTTGTAATTATTTTATAAAAACTGGATTTTTATGCACTCTTTGACATCTTGCTTTGCACAGTCATAACTCCTTGATAACTAACCCTGCTGAATCAACTAATAAGTAGGTTCTAATAGGTAGATTCTTTGTACAGGCTGCATAAAATTCCTCCATCTTATCTATTCAGGATAGATTCCCTAGAGTGAAATTTCTAGATCAGAGTGTATTTGTATTTATAATTTTAATAGTGTTGCCAGATGTTATATTACTAAAAGGCTATAACAATGCATATTTTCACCTGCAGCGAATGAGAGAAGCCTTTGCCCTGCATTCCCACCAGCAGTAGGTATTATTGGGCTTTCAATTTCCATCTGTCTGAGTTATAAAATAACATCTTGATGTTACTTAAATTTGCATCTCTGAATCATTAGTGAGTTTTAGGATCTTCATATGGCTACAACCTATCTGACTTTTCTCTTCAATGAATTGTTTGTTCATGCTTTTTGATTATATCTCTATTGAGGTCTTTTGACAACTTGTCTCAATTTGCAGGAGGTCTTTGAATATTATAAATATTAAACATTTGTCTGTTCTCTGTATTGCAGATATTTCCCCATGGCTTTCATTTGCATTTTGACTTAGTTTATAGCATCTTTTGCCATATTTACATAATCAAATATCCTATCTTTTCTTTAACAGTCCCTGGATTTGCAGTCATGGGTAAGGTGTCTCCAGCCCCTAGGTTTTTCATATAAGCACCAGGATTTTGTTGTAAGATACTGATATTTTTATATTAAATTTTTAACTGATTTGAAATTTTTTCCCTTAAGATGCAGATAAAGGTGGGAGTACAAGTTGATTTTTTACACAGCCAGTTGTACCAGCAACATTTATTCAATAATTCATCCTTTCTCACTGAGCTGAGGTACAGTAAGCCCCCTACATATGAACCATCAAGCTGCAGACTTTCAAATATTCGAACATGCGTTCGCATGTCCAATCATGTAGGTTAGCTCATGTGTCTGGCATGCATTTCACATGCATGCATCCTCTACAAGCAGTTGCGCTTTTGTGTACTTTACTGTACAGAGTACAGTAGTACAGTACCTTTATTTCAAGCTCAGGATGTCCGGAAGCAACATAAAGGCAGCAGTGAAATAGCTGTGTTGCTAAGTAGTGCCAGCTGCTGTACTGTACTTTTCAAGGTTCTATAGTTATCAAGGAGGAGATAATGAAGAGAAGAAACCCAAGGATATTACCAAAGTGAAAAGATGAAGACTGGAGGAGCCAGCAAAAGAAAATGGAGGGAAAATGGCTAGTGACGTAAGAAGAAAACGCAGGAGAATGTGGGATCCTATAAGCCAAATGAAGAACGTTTCTAGAATGATGAGACGATAAACTCCGCCAAGTACTGATGACGAGACAAGATGAAGATTTAGAATTGTCCAGTGAATTTAGCAATACGGAGGTCACTGGTGACCTCAGGAAGAGAACCTTTGGTCATATGTATGACATAAGAGAAGATTTAAAAATTTAAATAGCACAAACTTGTGAGTAGCCTCTAAAAAAAGAAGTGATAAATTCATTAAAATTGGTGTTATATTTACATTTGGATTGTTAACTGTAACTTTGTTTACATCTATTTTTTCATTGTCAATTAGCAAGAGATCAGCCTGTGTCTTTATCTCGATTTTTTTCATGTTTCCAATTAACAAGAGCTAAAAGGCCTCTTGGTCTCATATTAAACACTTTGTGGTTCTCAACAGGTGTTTGTTGAATAAGTAGGTATGCATCTCACATTCTAACACTACCTAGCAAAGGTTCCCCTCACTGAGGCAACATACTAACAGAATGACGAGAGTCAAGATCACACACGGTCTCCTTAAATGAAAAAAGTATTATCTTTTACAAAGATAAAATCAAGATCTCAATTGATGACTGTGCTAAATGGTAAAGTAAAATAACATTAATTCTAGTCCAGAGTCCTAACTCCAACCTAAATAGTATTCGAAAGTTTATAGTTAGGCATGAAGGGAGGAAAAATGTCACCTACAACAGATGGCTCTACCTTATGACATTTTCATCAAAGCACCAACTGTCCTTTAAAAGCTTGGTTTCCAAATTTGATTTATATATTTAAAAGATCAGTAACAGGAGAAATAATAGCCCAGGGAAATAATACAACCCAAATATAGCAGTTTTTGTTAGAAAGTATCTTTACGTGAGAATTGCGTATTAGATGGAGATGACACATGAAAGAAAAAGAAGCAGAAGAAACTATTGTAAGAAAGAATATTCACAGTTCCAGTTCAGTGGACTTGGTGAATAAAGACACAATTGTGAATTCTCTTGAAGCATCTCATTCCTCAAGCCATTGTAAAGGATTTACACTATTCCTTTTACAAAAAGTAGAATTAAATTAGATTTTCAAAACTACACCAATCTTGTCTCACATAGAGTTCCTTGATTACAGATTTAAACACATCTAAAATTCAGAGTAAACATTCCCACCTACTTACACAATGACCAGGCCGCAACCATGGTACAAGCTGCCACAGTTCTGAGAACTGGCCTCAAAAATGGGAACAAACTGACCCTGGAACTGAAAACTAACTGTGCTTAAAACAACTGAGATGATGCTGACCAGACCACCACATGATCAATTTCAAGATGACTGTCAGCTGACTGTGCTGTTTCTGCCTGTAGCCCCCTCCCTCTGCCTGTAAAAGCTCTTATCCACTGATGCCCAGTGTGGGGGAGTTGGCCTTTGGACAGGAGTCCCCCTCCCTCCTCCCCAGGTTGCCAGCATTCAAAATAAAGCACACTTTCCTTTCCACCAACCTGGCCTCTTTATTGACTTTAGAGCAACAAGTGGAAAGTTAACTCTTTCCACCTGCTGGGGCTTTCAGTATTTATAAGACAGCTCACAGGATATGGCTCAGAATATTATCCACAGCCCTTGAAGGGGAACTAAAGGTCCTTGACTCTGCTTAATGACTAAACTAATATTATTTTGTCCTGTTTGACTGTTTTCCTTTGCTTTTGTATTTTCTCACTTCTCTGATTAAACTTACTCTTCGGCTAAAGTTTTTCTACAAACAAAAGGCAGGTGGAGGACACGGGTGGTGAAGGATCATAGGGTCCTGCTCCATTTTACTATAAGAAAGTTCACATTATTTTTCAATTTTAGCAATGATCTTTTTTAAAAAGTATGTTTTGAGTCATCTGGATTACTTTCTCATTACCAAGACTGCCCTATAATTCAGTACTTGCATTTGTGTTTGCCTTCCCTGGTGGCTTAGATGGTAAAAGAATCTGCCTGCAATAGGGGAGACCCGGGTTCGATTCCTAGGTTGGGGAGATCCCCTGAAGAAGGGGATACAACCCACTCCAGTGTTCTTGCCTAGAGAATCCCATGGACAGAGGAGCCTGGTGGGCCACAGTCCATGGGGTCACAAAGAGTTGGGTACGACTAAAGTGATGAACACTTTACAATCCTATGGTGCCTAAGGACCACCTGTAATCATGGTTTTTATCTTACACATGTGGTGGGTAACAAGCGTGACCACCATTCTGTTGGCATATTCTAACATCAAAAGACTAATTTGGTTTTGCTTACTAGTTGTAAATGAAAACTTTATTTTCCTTTACAATTTAAAGATATTTTTAATAAAATAAGACTTCCTTAATTTACTTATTAAACTGAAATTGTTTTAATGATATAAGAAATGTAGTAAAGCATCATGATGTACATACATGCTCAGTCACTCTGTTGAGTCTGACTTTTTACAGCCCCATGGTCTGTAACCTGCCAGGCTCCTCTGTCCTTGGGATTCTCCAGGCAAGAATACTGGAGTGGGCTGCTGTTTCCTCCTCCAGGAGACCTTCCTGACCCAGGGATCAAATCTATGTCTCCTGAGTCTTGGCGTTGCAGGTGAATTCTTTACCGCTGAGTCGCTGGGGAAGCCCCATCAAGATGTATCCCTTGGGCAAATGGGAAGAAAATAGATAGAAATGTAATGTATAAATGATTCAATGCATAACAAGGTAGGTTTTATGGTACTCCAGTGGCGCTTGGAAAAGAAGTGGTTTGAATAGAGAACAGAGTTCCTAGAATTCAGGTATCACAAAGCAGATTGAACTGAACTAAAAACAAAACAAATAACAACAAAAAAGAAACAAATAACATTGTGGCATCAGAGTCAAATGCAGTTTGCCAAGAAACATGTTTCTTACATGTATACACTGTTAGAATAAATGCAGCAACCAAAACTCAGAGAAGTCTTTTGGTTGAAAAAAAACATTCTAAATCTCCAATATTGGGATATACTATAAATGTATAGGTCCACTTGAAATGAATACATGTTCTGAAAGGGCATCAATATCAATAATAGTAAGGACTCCAAAGATGTTCCGCTACATTGAAGGTCAAAGGAATCCAATCCACAAATGACATCTAAAATTTAAACATTTTTATATTAAATTCAATGTTACAAATTTTGTCTCCACAAAGTAATATGTCATACTAAATTGATAATTAGTCTTCATCTCAGTTTTGTAAATGTACATACTTCTCTATTATCATAATAGAGTTTAAGTCAACACTGAAAGTGTGAAGAATTTGGCCTTTCAAGGAGGCCTGGGCTTTAATTCAGTTTGAGAAACCCTAAACAGATACTATCGAAAATGTTTTCCATACTTTTCTACATCTCTGACCTTTTAGCATCACCATGGACCCCATTGCCACAGGGACCATAAAAAGAAAGTGAGACTCAAAAAAATTAATCTGTCATCACAACTGAGATAGTATCACAAAGCAATTGATGCTAAGACTCTCAGGTCATTTTCATATAGAAAAGAGAACATGGATATATATTGGTTGGCATCTAATTCATCTACTTCATTCAAAATGTATTATCCTAAAGAGAACTGTTTTATTAACAAAGCAATTTTCCCTAAAATGATACTGAGTGGCAAGTTAATATAGCTTATTCATAATTCTATACTGTTTATAAAACGCCCACCATTGAAAACAAATTATCCAGATATATGTTATCTAAAATTTTCAGGGAGCACAAGCAAGAGGCAGGCAGGATTCTGACCTTGCTGGGCATGATTGCTCATGCTGGATCTCTTCTTGCTATCACAGCTAGCAGTCCATCTAAATGAAACTCACATTTCCAGTGCTAATAAGTTTCGAGAGCTTCTAAGTCAAAGTTCTCTTTGACCAAGGAGAATTGAAATTTGTATTGCTTATTGCTCTTGTCTCAATATATGACTATCTTGGATGATTCCTACTAGTTTAAAAAAATTTTTTATTCCTATTAATGCCAATAAATGAATAAATGTATCCAGTTTTTTAGCAGTTAGGAAGCACTTGCAGTAATGCTTCTGTCCTATTAAAATTAAATGGAAACATTGCGTAGAGAAAGAGATATTTACTACCCACATGACGATCGGTTTCCCTGGTGGCTCAGAGCGGAAAGAATATGCCTGCAATACAGGATACCCAGACTCGATGCCTGAGTGGGGAAGATCCCTTGGAGACGGGAATGGCAACCCACTCCAGTATTCTTGCCTGGAGAACTCCATGGACAGAGGAACCTGGTGGGCTACAGTCCATGGGGTCGCAAAGAGTCGGACATGACTGAGCGACTAACACACACACACACACACACACACAAAGTTGAATTCAGCGTGAATTAGATTGTTTGCAACATCTACCAATAGCTTTTGCTGAACAAAAAACAAAAACAAATAAAAAAAGCTTTGTGAACTTTTGAGGCTGGGTTTGCTGTCTGGCTGTGTGCTGAGGATGAGAAGCACTGAATACAGAAACAAATGAAAA
>NW_011494607.1:6519405-6530777 GCF_000754665.1 Bison bison bison
TGAAAAGAAAAACAGACCTGGATTCAACAACTGTCTTAGGCTTGGTTTCCTCTATAGCAAACTGTGGTTTTTCTGTTTCACCACATGGATTTTGAGAAAATTATAATGCATGATATACATGAAATATCTGCTACAAAGTACATAATATGGTATCTTAATTTTTCAATACTATCATTACTACTGTGAGAATTATTATTAGCACAATGCTTGGCACTGAGTCTTTCTTGAATAAATCTTAATTCTCATCCATTTGACTCAGGGTACAAGAATCACTCTTGTGTGTGTGTGTGTGTGTGTGTGTGTGCATGTTGCTATTTTTTTTATTGTAGTCTAGTTGCTTTACAAAATTGTATTAGTGTCTTCTGTACAACAAAGTGAAACAGGTATATGTTTACATATATCCCCTCTTTTTGGATTTCCTTACATTTAGTTCACCACAGAGCACGAGTAGATTTCTCTATGCTATACAGTTGACTGTCACTAGTTACCTATTTTACACATAGTATCAGTAGTGTATATATGTCAATCCCAATCTCCCAATTCATCCCACCCCCACTTCCCCCACCCCCAGTATCCATACATTTGTTCGCTTACAGAGTGAAGTAAGTCAGATATGTGTATATATGTGGAATCTAGAAAAATGTTACAGATGATCTTAGTTGCAA
Source organism: Bison bison bison (assembly GCF_000754665.1). Classification (NCBI taxonomy): domain Eukaryota; kingdom Metazoa; phylum Chordata; class Mammalia; order Artiodactyla; family Bovidae; genus Bison; species Bison bison. The sequence goes on from NW_011494607.1 coordinate 6,520,071, forward strand.
AGCAGAAATAGAGACACAGACATAAAGAATCACTCTTTTGCTATTTAGGACATGGCAGTCAATAAGTTCAAAGGTGAGCTAAGGCATTTCTAACCCTTCCCACATCTCCTCTGCTTAACCTGGGCCCACTCAGTGCAAGTTAAACTCACACTGTATAGAAATATCAGTTCCCCCAAGGGTCCTTGAAGACTCTGTGTTCCCCTCTCCACTCACCCTCCTCCTTGCATGAAGATTAATATAATTAAATTTGTATAACTCTTCAAAATTTAAAAAGTTCATTCACCTACAGTACTGCATTTAATTCCTAGAATGTCTCTGTTCTTTTTATCTCTGTTTCACAAATGAGAAAATTAAGGCTCAAAGAAATTAATAACCCAATAATAATAACAGATTACATTTGTTTCAGTCACTGTGATGAGTATTTTCTAGCCATTACTCAGCAAATCCTCAAAGCAATTCTAGTGCTATGACAGGCGCAATTCTGGAATGGCTGGCAAGCCCCTCTGCCCAGCCCTTCTCCCCCATCTCTTATATGGATTTTTTTCACATTCATTTATTTGGCTGCACCAGCTCTTAGTTGCAGCCTGCAAACTCTTAGTTGTGGCATGTGGGATCTAATCAGGGATCAAACTTGGGCGCCTTGCGTGAGGAGCGTGGAGTCTTAGCCATTGGACCAACAGGAAAGCCCCCCAGGTACATACTTCGTACAATCCTTGCTACTGTGAATCTGGTAGCTTTGTCCTGGAAGGAATTAAAAGCAGCCCTAGCCCTTTGTTCTGGTCCCCTGCCAGACCTAAAACCTAAAAACTGAAGGATTAACAGCTGCCACAGCATATCTAGAAGCTGCCCCACTGGGCTGGTGCCTGTGCCTTTTCTATCATTAAAACTTTTCTGATATTAACACTGATGAAAAAGACTCACCAAATGTCCATGATACCCACTGGTGTCCTTTGTGGGAAATGTATCCTTTGGGTTTATCTCAGTAAAACATAACTTGTTTTTGGTTCACAGGCCAGCAGGCTCATATTCACCAAGCCTCTCTGGGATTACATCATGCATATGCCTAGATGACCGAAAATGTCAGGACCCAGGAGGCTGAATTTAAGGCCCTGGCTTTTGGCAGAGCACCTATTGTTTTCAGACCACCAGGCTTCCGACATTCTCCCCATAATGTCAAGCTCATGTCTGCTATTCCTTGTAGAAGTTAGTGTCATACAGCAGAGGAAATGACAGGTTCAACCTGTGGTGACACTTTTCCAGGGTGGGCTAAACGTGGACAGCGGAAGCGAAAACAGCAATTCAGGACCAAGTAATACATCACACACTCCAAACACCACTAAGAAGGAGGAGATTAAAAAGTCACCTAGTAGCCAATGCCCATATATTGAATTCTGCAGGCCAGAATGCTGGAGCGGGTAGCCTTTCCCTTCTCCAGGGCATCTTCCCAACCCAGGGATCAAACCCAGGTTTCCCGCATTGCAGGTGGATTCTTTACCGCTGAGCCACAAGGGAAGCCCATGAATACTGGAGTGGGTAGCCTCTCCAGCAGATCTTCCTGAGCCAGGAATTGAACCTGGGTCTCCTGCGTTGCAGGAGGATTCTTTATCGGCTGAGCTACCAGGGAAGCCCTATCCATATGTAATTGAGTCTTATACCAAAAATCATCTACTATAGCTTATGCGCTTTCTCAGAGAAGAGACTCCTGCTCTTTTCTATATTCACTTGCTCTTTTATGCAAAACTCTAGCAAGTGGAATACAATATATTATTTCTGTGGAAGATGGGAAGGGAGGAAGGAGGGACTTGAGCCAGAAAAGACCACCTGGCCATCTTCTTGTAGGGGAGTAGAGTGGCTTTGTGCGTCAATGAGCAAATATCAAGTTTCAGACTCAAATAAGGGAGAAAGACTGATGTAGATTCTAGAAGGGGTAAAGCCCTGGCAAAAGTCACTCCTGGTGCTGCCACTTCAGGCTAAAAAATGTAGGCCCACCCACCTAGAGATTAAAGAAAGTCATGAACAAAGAAACAACCCAACAGATGGATCATTGATGAAAGATCACTCAGCGTGGAGGATGTACTAAAGCATGATAGCCAGTGGGATGCTGGTAGACTGGTTCACAAAAGCCAAATAGACGAAAAGGCCCCTAAAACCAGAAACCAAAACAAATAAACAACAACAAACCACCCTCCCCCTCATCAAACTAACCCAAAACAATAAGCCTTAATTTTAGCATTTGATGACTTCTAGTGTAAATGCTACTACCACTATGGCTGATTTCAAGCTATTAATAGTTTAACAATCAGCTTGCAAAGTTCTGAATATTTAACAGACTCAGACTCTTCTCTGCTCAGTTTTTAAAAGCCAGCTCCTGCTCCCCACTGCAAGAAATGGTAATATGGTGGTCCATGCCTTATATTTAAAAACGAAAGTGAAAGTGAAAGTCACTCAGTTGTGTCCGACTCTTTGTGACCCCATGGATGATACCGTCCATGGAATTCTCCAGGCCAGAATACTGAAGCGGGTAGCCTTTCCCTTCTACAGGGGATCTTCCCAACCCAGGGATTGAACCCAGGTCTCCCGCACTGCGGGTGGATTTTTTACCAGCTGAGCCACCAGGGAACCCCAAGAATACTGGAGTGGGTAGCCTATTCCTTCTCCAGTGGATCTTCCTGATTCGTGAATCAAATTGGGATCTCCTGCATTGCAGGCAGATTCTTTACCAACTGAGCTATCAGGGAACTAAAAGATATATTCAAAAACTTACACATTTTTCCATCAAAATAAAAGTATTTCTAAAAATAAAAATATTTTTCAGAGAAGCCAGTTCTTTGAAATCTGAACACTGGCTGTCTATGCTGATTCAGTCCCCCAGGTTGTCAAGAGGAAAGACATATGGGGCACAAGTAATATTCAAAGATTTCAAAACTGAGTGAATACAGCAATCCACAGATTTAAGAAACCAGCAAATCCCAAGAACTTAAAAAATAAACAAAAACTACACACAGATAGATGCACCGCATTGAAATTACAGAACTTAAAAGCAGCCTAAGCAGCTAGAATTTTAAAAACTGACTTATCAACAGCAACCATAGAAGCCAAGAATCAGTGAAATAATTTCTTCAAATATGTGGATCCAAACTGACAAGTAACCTAGAATATCCAACCCAAGAATGAAAGGAAGGAAGGATGGAAGGAACAAAGGAAGGAGGGAAAGAATGGAGGAAGGGAGGGGGGAGCAGAGCGAAGGAAGAAAGAAAATACTTCTAAGAATTAGGGCAAAATAAGACATTTCAGACAAACAAAAACTGAGAAACTGGCACCAATGGCTGCTCGTTAAAGAAAACTCTAAAGTTTGTACTTTACTGAGAAAGAAAACTACCTCAGATGAAAGGCGTAAGACCCAAAAAGGAAAAAATTTCCCCTTGGGAAGATTTTTCAAGACCATCCCAAACATAGCTGCTGTCTGTTTTCCGCTTGCGCACACATGACAATTATACCCTCAAATCCAGTGGACATGGGGACCACCGTGTTTGAATCTTTTCTTTAGTGATGGAACCAGCCCCTGAGAGTCAGTATGATTTGTGTCTTACTATCTTGACCTGTGGCTGGAGTGGGGCAAGAAAGTAGATTCAGATGTTTTCCTCGGCCTTTCCCATGATAACTCTGAAGCTACTTGCCAAGAACTTAATTGGAGGGGGCAGGCAGGGGAGAAGAGGAAGGTTAATTAGAAAGAGCCCTGGACTGCAAGGCAATTCTGAGAAATTTCAGCCAGGTTGATGGTAAGGCCCTGAGCTAAGATTCTTCCTTAGAGCAGTTCTTTGTAGGACAGTTATGCTTCCTACCCTGTGCTCAGTCACCAGCTGGGGGCTGCGTAGAGGAGGCACAGCCTAGTGTGGTTGACCCAGAGGTGTGATCACAGGGCTTGTCCATCACCAGCCACACTTGCCCAGGTGAGTTCTCTCGAAGAACTTCTGAGCACAGCACTTCATGCCCTCCACAGAGAAGAAACGGTATATGTGTTCTAAGACAGGGGTCCCCAGTCTCCAGAATCACGTGCCTGATGATCTGAGGTGGAGCTGATGTGATAACAATAGAGATAAAGTGCACAGTGAATGTAACATGCTTGAATCATCCCAAAACCATCCTCCCCACCCCCATCCATAGAACAATTGTCTTCTAGGAAACTGGGCCCTGGCCAAAAAGGTTGGGGACCACTGATCTAAGAGATAAGTACCAGAATATTTGTAGCACAGTGTTTATAACAACCCCAAACTGGAAACAACTCAGATGTCCATCAACAGGAGGGCTGATGAATACACATGTCATGAGCATACAGTGGAACGCCATTCAGCCATGAGTGGACCACTGGGCATCCACAAGGATGCATTTCATTAGTAATGTTGGACTGAATAAAGGAGGTCAGAGGGGAAAGGGGATACATTGTTTCCATTTATATAAGTTCAAATATAAGTAAAATTAAATGATATATTCTAAATGACAGTCTCTTGAAATCAGTCACTCAGTGGTCTGGTCGGCAGCATCTGGATTGTTTCAAGCACAATTAGTCTTCAGTTTCAGGGTCGGTTTGTTCCCGTTCCTTTGAGGCCAGTTCTTGGAACTGCAGCAACTTTTGTCATGGCTACAGTCTGGGCATCACATAGTTAACTTTTTCCACCTGGTGAGGGTTTCAGTATCTACAGAACAGTTCACAGGATATGGCTCAGAATATTCTCTAGAGCCCTTGAGGAGGAACTAACTGTCCCTCACTTTGCTAAATGACCAAACTATCATTATTTTGTCCTATTTGGCTGCTTTTCCTTTACTTCTGCATTTTCTCATTTCTCTTAAGTTTATTCCTTGACAACAGTTTTTCTACAGACAAAAGGCAGAAGGACATGATGTGGGGGTGAGGGGAGATGAGAGTATCTGTCCTGGGAAGGCCCCATAGGGTCCTGCTCTGTTTCAGGAATAAGTACTACAAATCATCACAAATTATTTTTTTTAAACATGTGGCAGCACCAATATATTAAAATGGCATGAAATGACTAAAGGAACCAAAGCAAGAAGGAAAAACAAAAAGGATCAGGCTATCAGTCATGGTGACTGCAATGACCTGGTCATATCCCCACTTTGGAAACACCATTTCTCTAGTTCATTTCAAAGAAAACTAATCATTCTTTTTTTAACGTTTTGGCTATACATTGCCACTGGGTGGTGCTCCCAGTCCACGGTAGCATCTTGGAACCGCAGGGAGCAAATTAAAAAGCAGGCAGCCGCTGACTGGTTTTCAGACGTATGAACAAAACATTTAAAATATTTTCTCTCTTGTATTGATGCATAAAGAAGCACAAACACCAAAGGAAGGAAGTAGCTATCTTTAGAAAGAACAAAAGCATCTCTGCAACTGTGAAAAACAAAATAAAACCAGCCAACTAGGAAAGAGGCTGCTGAAACAAGTTTCCAGAGATCAATAATGTTCAATCTCCTTTGACTGAGGGCATGACGGGCAGCTTACAATAATGACAGAATCAAAGTCCTTGCACAGAGGGTTTGTTTTTTAATCAGCTTTTCTAGTTGCACAGAGGCCTCTTCTGCAGCTACATTTTGCACGTGTACACTGTGTGGACTTGTGCCTCTTAGGAGTCTACGTTAAACACGTCCCTACAAAGAAGGCCAAGGGTTGCCCTTGGGGCCCAGACATCTGTCTGGCTCCAGCAACTCTCCCCTTGGGAAAATCAAATATAAAATGCTGTTCAAACAACCAATTATTGCACTGCTTTAGATAAGGCGACTTGCACTTTCCCCCATTTGTCAAACCCTGAAAGAAAGGGTTGCAAACCAGAAGAGGAGAGAGTAGTGAGCTTTTCATTATCTACAGAGCCTGTGCTGAAAGGTCATGTGATGAAAAGAAGATGGGAATCAAGTGTGTCTTGACTGGCTCTAGTATTTTCTTTTTCTTTTTTTTTTTTTTAGCATTTTCTTTTGTAGCTATGCTAACATTTTTCTAATGTTCAGGTTCCTTTTATTGTACAGATTTATCTAATACATGCTTAACAAAATGTAGTTGGGTAATACTAAAATAGCTGATAGTCCCAGGCAATTAAAAAAAAAGTTGACACTTAATAAGCTTGTACATGCCAGGTGCTGAACAATTTACCTCCACACTCTCTTTAATACAACAACCCTATGAGGAAGGAATTATCATCTCCACTTTGCAAGTATGGAAATGAAGCTCATCAAGGTTATGTAACTTGCACAAGGATGGATGGCTAGGAAACGTGGTGCCTGACTCAGACGAATCTCTGCACCAAAGTGCATGTTGTTCCTTTTCTACGAGAACATTTAACTGAGATTTCAGGGTGTCCTAGTTAAAGAACTCAGTCTCAGGGAAGGTGTCCTGGTTAAGAGCTACCTTTCTGGCCCTGCCCCATTAGTCCCTGGGTTCCACAGAGCAGTACTGAAATCTGAGGATGAAAGAAGACCACGTCCCAGCTTCCCAAAGGGATATTCCACCCCTAAGCATGTCATAAGCTCAGCATGTCAGCATGCCCTTTGCAGCCCTTGGAAAGGCTCATCAGACAGTTGGAATTCTGCTGACCTCCATTTCCATCCCACGGCAGTGACTGGAGAGTACTCCAAATCTTACAACTTGTAAGACGTGGGGCATGTTACTTACCCTCATTTCTGTTCTTAAATCTTCAAAACACAAATAATAACAATACCTACCTCAAAGGTTTTTGTGAGAATTAAATGAGCTCACTTGGTATATAATGCGTTTCCCAGGGGACACTAGTGGTAAAGAATCCACCTGCCAATGCAGGAGCTGTAAGAGATGTGGGTTCGATCCCTGGTTCAGAAAGATCCTCTGGAAGAGAAAATGGCACCCTTCTTCAATATTCCTGCCAGGAAAATCTCATGGACAGAGGAACCTGATGAGTTACAGTCCATAGGGTCACCAAGAGTAGAACACAACTGAGGGTCTGAGCACATGTATGTATAAATGTTTCTAACAGTGCCTGGCACAGGGTATGAGCTAATAGATGCTGATCGTGACCATTATCATTAATTCAGCAGCTCAAGATTTGCACCCCTTTTTAAACCACAACCTCTTTCACTGCCACCACACATACTACTAGTCTACCATGAAAGCACACATACTACTGGTCTACCAGGAAAGCATTTTCACTTCCAGGTCCCTCTCTCTTCAAAGAACCTAGCAGTTGGCTGGCAGACTAGTGTCACTATAATGTCACTAGGTTTATGACACTCTCCATAATTAAAAAAGAGTTTTTAACCATAACTCTACATTTTCTAGAAACTAAAGATCTGTATTCTTAGTCCACAGCCCAATACTTTCAAGTCTGCTCCCAACCTCTCTTTGCAAGCTTATCTCCCCAGTTCTTCTCTCTTTATTCCAGCCTCATTACCACGCTATGCTTTTGTACACACTACTCCACACATATGCCAATATGCCCACTCCCATCTGTCAAAAGTTAACATGTGTTTAGCCATAGGTTAAATCTTACTCTTCCCTCAGCCTGAAGCAACTTTTTTCCTAGTAAGAATTCCTATACCTCTCTTTTTTGCCCACTCATTTATTTCTCTACACTTATTCACGTTTTGTTGTTATCCTCTTCTTTTTCTCAGATAGATTATAAGAAAATTGAAGGCAGTGATTGTTGAAATTGATTACACATCTCCTTCAATTTGTGAAGGGTCTATGTCCAGATAAACCAGCATAAGTTGAAAATATCACAAGTCGAAAGTGTGTTTGATACACCTAACCTCACGAACATCATAGCTTAGTTTCACCTACCTTAAATGTGCTCAGAACGTTTACACAAGCCTACAGTTGGGCAAATCATCTAACACAAAGCCTATTTTACCACAGGGTGTTGAATATATCATGTAATCTATTGAAAACTGTACTGAAAGTGAAAAACAGGATGGCCATAAGGGCGCAGGATGGTTGCGAGTGTATCGGTTGCTTACCCTGGTGAGCGCCTGGCTGGCTGGGAGCTGGGGCACCCTGCCTCTGCGCAGCATCCCAGCAGAGGATCACACCTCATTGCACCAGTCCAGGAAAAGACCAAAATTCAAAAGGTGAAGTATGTTTTCTACTGAATGTGTATTTTCTTTTAAGTGAACTAGAGAACCTGGAGCTTCCAGAGGAATATGGACCAGGTTATTGCAATTACCATGACTGCTATCCTCACGTCTGTATATTAATTTCTGTAGCTAAATGTCCTAAACTAGGATATGAGAGGCTCTGAAGCATTCTTTCAGGAGAGCAAAGCTGGAGAGAACTCTTCTTTCAGCCTAACAGGAATCTTAATTTGTGGTCCTGAGAACCTGAAAATTTAAGTGGAAAGATCTAAGAAGGTGGGTGTGAGATGCTGAGTCTTTCTAGATTTCCTGAAGTAGTGAAGTACAGCTAGAAGTCCTAAAGAAAAATAGCAGCCTCACTGGCACCAAGTTCCGAGCAGATCAATTGTTCCTGAAGGCTGCAGTCAATGAAGGGGCTTCCCAGGTGGCGCTAATGGTAATGAACCCGCCTTCCAGTGCAGGAGACATAAAGAGACATGGGTTCAATCCCTGGGTTGGGAAGATCCCCTGGAGGAGGGCATGGCAACCCACTCCAGTATTTTTGCCTGGAGAATCCCATGGTCAGAGGAGCCTGGCAGGCTACAGTCCATGGGATCACAAAGAGTCAGGCACAACTGAACTGAAGCAACTTAGCAGGCACTAGTCAATGAAACACTCCGCAACCTCTTAGGGTATGAGAAAGTGTGCCATCACCAAGAAATATTAGGACTGACCAAGAAAGAATATACTTTATATGTGTGTGTGTATTTTTAAGTGGTTTTAACAGTTTTGAATAAGGAGTTATTCTCTAATTACCAGAGTCCCCTAGTCAAAAAGTTTATAAAATAAAATGTGTGCTTGCTTAAATTTGCATGGCTTCACAGAGGTTTGATTTTGATCTTCCAAGCACTGATCACTCTGAAGAAAACACAGCAGGGAGCCCATGTCTTGGGGTGTTTTTTGACACCTCATAATACCTGCATTGGTCATCCTGGGTGGGTAATACTGCATAAGCTCAATAGAATAAAGGTTAACTTTTTCTTCATGCTATATATCCATGGATATATATGGGGAGCCCTGCTGCTCCTGGTCACTAAGGGACACAAGCTCATAGAGGTTGCATCACCTGGAACACCGCCCTGGGACAGTCCCTGTGGAAGACAAAGAGAATTCACCCCAGCCCAGAAGTGACAGGTCACTCTTTAACGCACAGCTCATTGACCAGAAGTGGTCACATGGCTCCATCTATCTTTAAGAGGATAAGTTTACCCCAGATGTCTTAGACACACTGTCCTGCATTTCTGCTCTAGTGGATATCAGTGTCCATGTCTTCTGGAAAAGGTATAGGAGACTCAATAATCTGCTTAAATAAGTCACATATGGGGAGAATTGACAGTCCAAATGGAGGACCTCAGTGTGTTGAATTCCTGGATCAGAGATTAAAATCCTTCCAAGCCACATCAACATCTGTCTCTTTGAGTTAAAATAATCTGGTAGGCCTTCTTTGATATGTTGATTAATGAAACAGTGAAATGAAGTGAAAGTCGCTCAGTTGTGTCTGACTCTTTGCGACCCCAGTGGAATTCTCCAGGCCAGAATACTGGAGTGGGTAGCCTTTCCCTTCTCCAGGGGATCTTTGCAACCCAGGGATCAAACCCAGGTCTCCCGCACTGCAGGCAGATTCTTTACCAGCTGAGCCATAATGGAACAACTACAGAATGTAACTAAGTGGAACATTATCTCTTTACATTCTGAGTGGAGAATAGTCAGACAATAAACACTGGAGTTCGCTTGCTTGAAAGCAAAGGTAAAGACAACATTTTCCTTTGTGCTGTAACTTCATGAAATTGTTATTTGCAGTGGTAGTGATTTGTATTATTACCTGTGTCCTAAGAGGAAGAACATGCATAAACAAGAACCCCATAACCAGCTTTCTTCACATCAAAAAATGTGAAGTGACATGACAAATGAATCTACTAAGAAATGCCTCTCATTTGAGTGAAGCCAAAACTCCAGAGACCAAAAGCAATAATCATTGCTACTTTCTCCTGCTGATGCTTAGCTCAAGATGTTTATTCAAGAGAGTTGAGGGGAAAGAAATACAAAATACAGGATTTTCAAGCAGTGCTTTGATAAGACTAACATCCTTAGGGAAAGGAATATCAAAAGCAAAAAAAAAAAAAAAATAGATGACACTAGTCCCCATTCTTACTTGAGATCTTATTCTTATTTGAGGACTTTTATCATCATCTAGAAAAGGATTTCTCAGTCAAGGGTGCATGTTAGAAATATCTGTGGAGTTTTAAAGTTGTGCCTACACTTGGACTCAAGCATCAGGGATTCTGATTCAATGAGTTTGAGGGCACAAGCATCTGCAATTTTTAAAGTCCTAGATAAGAATATATATATATTGAAGTGAATCCACCACAGGCATACATGTGTTCCCCATCCTGAACCCTCCTCCCTCCTCCCTCCCCATACCATCCTTCTGGGTCACTTCCATATACGGCACAACCAATACAATATTATAAAGTTTAAAAATAAAATAAAATTTAAAAAAAAGAATATATATATGTGTGTGTTTGTGTGTGTGTGTAATATTTTTATTAAATATATATGAAT
>NW_011494607.1:6530896-6533981 GCF_000754665.1 Bison bison bison
ACTTAGGAAGCAATTTTAATGGTACGACCTCTGTTACCTAAAAGAAAGTGGCATTCTGCATTTTATTCTTCAATGGAATTTACAGTCACTAATACATCCTCCATTTATTCAAATAGGGAAACTGAGTCAGACCCCCATGCATACCACAGACCACACCTCATCACCACCGAAAGAGTCATTATCAGAGATGAAATCACACCTGGGATTTTCTTAACCCATAATCATTCCCAATTATTTACTGCTATATAAGTGATAATTAAATTCTGCTTGTCAGAGTTCCTCTCTGAATTGTGTATTGCCCCCATCTATCTATGAGCAGATTGTCAGTCTGTGACAGCAAGATAATTAGCATTTGTCTTCTCTTCCTATCTAGGCAAAAGCAATTCCTGTGTGATGTAGCCCTTGTCTCCGGGCAGGAACATGGACTAGTCGGCCACTCGCATGGAGCAGGCACCAGGGCAGGGATGCAGCTCTGGGCTTTGCAGCAGTCCAGTCTGTCTGGAAGAGCTCATGCTGCACTGAGGGTTGTCTGCTCAGTTTCAGGGAGTTCTACCATAAAGTAAGGAGTGTTTGGGGGAATCTGGTCCCCGGGAATTCAGAAGTCATTGAAATCTGGAGATCTACTCTAGCTACATGTTCAGAGTCTGGAAAGGCATTGAATTAGGCCCCCTCTCTGGCTTTGAGTCTCCTCAAAACTAAAGCCAAGGAACAACAAGCTGATTTTCATGAGATTCATCTTCTGCTTTAATACACATGGACAACTATCTTCCATAAATGTTTCATGAGTTGAAAGTCAGGAGGAATTTGTCACAGGAGTCTTTGATTAAGAAACATTTAAGTAGCTTAACTGACTTTACTGATTTTTTTTTTTTTTAATGAAAACATGGATATTTCTTTTGCTAACTCCCTTACATAGATTGGGCTTCCCTGGTGGCTCAGACGGTAAAGAAACTGCTTGCAATGCAGGAGACACGGATTCAATCCCCGGGTCGGAAAGATCCCCTGGAGAGGGCATGGCACTCCACTCCAGTATTATTGCCTGGGGAATTCCATGAACAGAGCAGTCTGGTGAGCTACAGTCCGTGGGGTTGCAAAGAGTCGGACACACTGAGGAATTAATACTTAAATGCCTTAGCGGCGCAGAGCAGCCGCTTTGTCATGTGGGCCTCATCTATATGTTTGGCTATGGCTCCCACATTTCAGGGCCCCCAGCACTGATGACTGTGCTGAGGACTGGACCACTCCTCACACAGGAATGTCCTGCCTCAGAGAACACGGACTTCTTGCTTCTGACTGAAATCTCCATCTTCTTCTTCTGCCTTGTAAAGACATGCTTACGGGGCAAAGCCCGGCTTAGACATTGTGCACGCGTACATGCATGCTCAGTCACTTCAGTCGTGTCCAACTCTCTGCGACCCCATGGACTGCGGCCGGCCAGGCTCCTCTGTCCATGGGATTCTCCAGGCAAGAATACTGGAGTGGGTTGCCATTTCCTCCTCCAGGGGATCTTCCCAACCCAGGGATTGACCCTGCTTCTCCCGCATTGCAAGCAGATTCTTTACTGACTGAGCCATCAGGGAAGCCTGGCTTAGACAGTATCACCTGCCTAAAGTGGTTGCTGCTTCAAATTCCTGCCCTAAGTTGAACCGATTACCCCACCCCTGCACCTGTGCCAGTCCCCTCAGGGAGTACTCACAGGCGGCTGAGGTTGAGAATCACTGTCTCAGAACTAGTATCTATTACATGTTTATTTGAAATTCAAAGTTCTATCTTTTTCAATTAGGTTGAATCCAACTAAGCTAAATGTAATGGATTTGTGGGGGGTTATTTTCTCTTTCTGCCACACCACACCAGCTTGTAGGAACTTAGTCCCCCAACCAAGGATTGAACTTGCATCATCAGCAGTGAAAGCTCAGAGTTCTGACCACTGGACCATCAGGGAGTTCCCTAAATGTAATTTTTTAAGTGACATATACAGTATGATCATGATAGCCTGGATATTTATCCTTCTCTATGTGCTGTGCTTAGTCTCTCAGTCATGTCCAACTCTTTGTGACCCCATGGACTGTAGCAAACCAGGCTCCTCTGTCCATGGGGATTCTCCAGGCAAGAATACTGGAGTGGGTTGCCAGGTCTCCCACATTACAGGTGGATACTTTACCATCTAAGCCACCAGGGAAGCCCTATCCTTCTCTCTCTCTCTCTATGTATATATACATATACAATAAATTATTATAAATAAATGTATTTATATTTATACTGTATTTTAATATATTATATCTTATAAATATATTTATATTATCAATAAAATATTATATATAATAAACATATAATATTTATTATTTATATTAAAATATCTGAGAATTCCCTAGTTGTCCAGTGGTTAGGACTTGACATTTTTACCGAGGTAGCCTGAGTTCAGTCCGTGGTTAGGGAACTAAGATCCCACAAGCCACGCAGCATGGTCAAAACTATATGTGTATGTGTGTTCGTTGCTTAGTCATTGTCTTACTCTTTGTGATCCCATGGAGTGTAGCCTGCCAGGTTTCTCTGTGCATGGAATTCTCCAGACAAGAATATTGATGTGGGTTGCCATGCCCTTCTCCAGGGGATCTTCCTAACCCAGGGATCTAACCTGGGATGTATATATGTATGCATATATACATGTACAAATATAGCTATATATCTAAAATATATCTGATTACAATTATTGTTTGTGAGTGATAGAATTATGATTAATTTTTGCATTTTTCCACATTGACAGAGTTTTTTAATGAGGATATTGTAATAGTCATTTTTAAAGCAGCCTCCTCTGGCACTTTTTTTTTCTCCTGTGACTCTTTTGTCTAAAAATGCCCACAGTTCTCCACGTCATTGTTCTCTACCACTGCATACAATTGGTTTTCTATACCCTTACCACAATTTGTACTCATATACCTATTTATTCATGTGTTGATTTTCTATCTTTGCCTGCTAACTATAAACTGCTCAAAGAAACTGTAAGTCACTTCAGTCGTGTCCGACTCTGTGCGACCCCATAGACGGCAGCCCACTAGGCTCCCCCGTCCCTGGGATTCTCAAGGCA
>NW_011494607.1:6534081-6542099 GCF_000754665.1 Bison bison bison
TATGCTATTTCACTCACCAGTGAACACTCACAAGCCTAACAGGGCCTGGCACAGAGTGCTCAGAAATCCTTGTCACTTAATGAATGGCTGGACAAATGAATATGTGATATAACAGAAGGGAGTCCAACATGCCTTGAGGGGAAAAGAGAATGAATACTGTTAGAAATGATCCAAGGGACTTCCTTGATGGGCCAGTAGTCAAGACTCTGTGCTTCCAATGCAGGAGCCTGGGTCTGATCCCTGGTCAGGGAACTAGACCCCGCGTGCCTCATCTAAGACCTGAAGCATCCAAAAAAAAAAAAAGATCCAAGAAGGTATCACAAAGAAGGAGACACGTGAACTGAGTGTGGAAAAATTAGTAAGATTTTCTGGGCTGTGAAGAAGGAAAGCTTTCAAGGCAGTGAAAACACCCAGGGCAAGGGAACACACGTTTGTGAAACAAAAGTTGGGTGTGGCCAGCAGGTTGGCACAGTTATATGAGGAAACGAGGAAATAAGGCAAAGGGATGGATTGGAGCCCATTGTAAAGAGTCTTTTTTTTTTTTAATTTTTGAGCATTTATTTTATATTGGAGTACAGCCGATTAACAATGTTGTGATAGTTTCAGGTGGACAGCAAAGGGACTCAGCCATACATATACATGTATCCATTCTCCCCTAAGAGGCTTGTAGGTCTTCCCTGGCATTCAAGTGGTTAAGACTCCATGTTCCCAATGCAGGTGGCATGGGTTCGATCCCTAGTCAGGGAACTAAGATCCTACGTATAGTACAGTGCAGCTGATAAAATAATAAAATAAAATAAATTTTTAATGAATCTTATAAGTAGAGAGGATTTTAATTTATAAGGCAAACTTAATACAAGTATACACAAGAAAAGGGGGACAAACGGCAAAACTCTTGGAAATACCTTCCTGAGGGAGTAGAGAGAAAACAAATTTAAACAGGGCAGTCTGAGAGAAGGAAAACCAAGAGAGGAAAGTGTAATGTAAGGCAGGCAAAAAGAGAGTTTTAAGGAAGAGGCCAAGAGTGTCAGATGCTTCAAAGAGACCAAAGCTTTTGAATTTGCCAAATAAACAGATGAGCAGTGACCACTGAGGGAGAAGGAAATGGCAACCCACTCCAGTATTCTTGCCTGGAGGATTCCAGGGACAGAGGAGCCTGGTGGGCTGCCGTCTATGGGGTCGCACAGGGTCAGACACGACTGAAGTGATTTAGCATACATGCTGTGACCATTGAGAGACTCAATACAGTAGAGTAGGGGATGAAGAAGTCAGATTATAAAGAGGATTTTTGTTAATGTTTTATTTTGAAATAACTTTAGATTGCAGGAAAGTAGCAATAAGTAATAAATGACAACTTTGGAGAAGTGGAGAAAGCTGATGGATTCTGCCTTAACCAACACATCATGGTTTACATCCCCAGAAATGTTGGCATTATCAACATGATAAGCCCCCGGAATGATGTACTGAGAAGGACCAAAATTCACAGCGTCAATTTGATCGTGAGGAAGCACGAGATTGGCCCTCCAAATTGAGAGCCAATCTAGAGAATAGCCGGTCAGTTCTCTTTTTAAATGTCGCAGTCAGGTAAGAAAAAGAAAGATGAGAGGCTGTCACAGATGGGAGGAGATTCAGGAGATATAACGCCTAAATGAAGAGTGGGATTCTTGGACTGGATCCCAGAAGAGAAAAAGAATATTAGTGGAGAAACTGGTCAAATCCAAATAAGAAACGTGACTCAATGAACCTACAGATAAGAAAAAACAAATAGAGTGACCATTCTCCCAACCACAGGAGAGAAAAGGGGCTCAGCAGAATGAACCTATGAAAGTGCTTCTAAATACTGTTATGTTCACTAATGTAAGACTAATGTACTAATGTAAGACAGTAAAGACAGCAAACCAAATGAGGATAAAGTTAGAAGCATTCCACACATCTCAAATTAGTAATAACAGTGATTACATAACTAATTCTATTTTCCATCCTTAGTTTACTAACATTTTTCAGGATCTCCCTTTCCTGAATGTTCAGTAAATGATTTGTGTGTGCTTTGCTTTGTGATGGATGGCAACCAAAGAGCCTTTTTCTTTTTTCTAATCTGGTCATATGTTCCAGTTTCCCACCTTTTCATATGAGTGAGTGATAGTCACTCAGTCGGGTCCGACTCTTTGCGAACCCATGGACTATGGCCTGCCAGGCTCTTCTGTCCTTGGGATTCTCCAGGCAATAATACTGGCATGGGTGGCACATAAAAATTAGGAAAGGATAAATTGGGAGAGTAGGATAGACATGCGTACACTACCATATGTAAGATAGAGAGCTAGTGGGAGACTTCTGTGCAGCACAGGGAGCTCAGCTCGGTTCTCTACGATGACCTAGAGTGGTGGGATTGGGGGGCAGGGAGGCTTTAGAGGGAGGGGATATATGTGCACACAGAGCTGATTCAGGTTATTGTATAGCAGAAACTAACACAACATTGTAAAGCAATGATACTCCAATAAAAAATAAAATCAAATAAAAATTAGGACAAAACAGGGTGAACTGGAGGATATTTGGGGATGTTCATATGGGGCTTGATGAAAAAGAAAAATAATTATGGTTCTGAGAAAAATACAAATAATAATACAAAAATACTTTTTGATACAAAAAAGTATCAAATTTGTATAAAATTTCAAATAAAATACTTTCAGATATTTCACTGAGGAAAATGAGGTTATTTCTTGATAGCTTTTTGTCAAGCTTTACCTTCAAAATGGCTACATGAAATTCATCAAGACTTTTTAACGATTCTCTCTTCAAATTATTGATAGTCATGCATGTATGCTAAGTCGCTTCAGTCATGTCCAACTCTACGACCCTATGAACCGTAGCCCACCAGGCTCCTGTATCTATGAGGTTTCCCAGGCGAAAATACTGGAATGGATTGCCATGCCGTCCTCCAGGGGATCTTCCCAACCCAGGGATTGAAATCACATCTCTTATGTCTCCTGCATTGGCAGGTAGGTTCTTTACCACTAGTACCACCTAGGAGGCCCTTGAGAGTCACTACCTGCAAAAAAACTTTGGCATGAAGGTAACCAAAAAATTCTTAAAACCATTATTTTACAACCATTCAAAACATTATAATAGTTTAAAAAATATATAAGGAATCTAAGGGATTTTCCTTTTCTCTCATTGATAAATGACATATTGAAATCTGTATATTAATGTGAATGAATTTGAGCTTTACTTTAGCTTATCAAATAGTTTAAATAATGAAGCTATAATTTGTTGAGTGCTATACATTAGTGAATATAATGTTCATCTGTACAAAGTCAGTTTTCATTCCAGTTCCAAAGAAAGACAATGCCAAAGACTGCCCAAACTACCACACAATTGTACTCATTTCATAGGCTAGCAAGGTAATGCTCAAAATCCTTCAAGCTAGACTTCAACCGTGCATGAACCAAGAACTTCCAGGTATACAAGCTGGATTTAGAAAAGGCAGAGGAACCAGAGATCAAATGGCCAACATCAGTTGGATCATAGAGAAAGCAAGGGAATTCCAGGAAAGCATCTACTTCCGTTTCATTAACTATACCAAAGCCTTTGACTGTGTGGATCACAACAAACTGGAAAATTCTCCAAGAGATGGAAATACCACACCATCTAACTTGCCTTCTATACACAGGTCTGGAGAAGGCAATGACAACCCACTCCAGTACTCTTGCCTGGAAAATCCCATGGGCGAAGGAACCTGGTAGGCTGCAGTCCATGGGGTCGCGAAGAGTCGGACACGACTGAGCGACTTCACTTTCACTTTTCACTTTCCTGCATTGGAGAAGGAAATGGCAACCCACTTCAGTGTTCTTGCCTGGAGAATCCCAGGGACGGGGGAGCCTGGTGGGCTGCCGTCTAAGGGGTCGCACAGAGTTGGACACGACTGAAGCGACTTAGCAGCAGCAGCATACACAGGTCAAGAAACAACAGTTAGAATCTGACATGGAATAATGGACTGGTTCCAAATTGGGAAAGGAGTACATCAAGCCTGTGTATTGTCACCCTGCTTATTTAACTTATATGCAGAGTACATCACGCAAAATGCTGGGCTGGACGAAGTGCAAGCTGTAATGAATATTTCTGGGAGAAATATCAATAGCCTCCAGTATGCAAATGACACCACCCTTACGGCAGAAAGCAAAGAGGAACTAAACAGCCTCTTGATGAATGTGAAAGAAGAGAGCAAAAAAGCTGGGTTAAAACTCAGCATTCAAAAAATGAAGATCATGGCATCTGGTCCATCACTTCATGGCAAATAGACGGGGAAACAATGGAAACGCTGACAAACTTTATTTTCTTGGGCTCCAAAATCACGTGGATGGTGACTGCAGCCATGAAATAATTAAAATATGCTTGCTCCTTGGAAGGAAAGCTATGACATACCTAGACAACATATTAAAAGGCAGAGACCTTTGCCAACAAAGGTCTGTATAGTCAAACCTATGGCTTTTCCAGCCGTCATATACAGATGCAAGAGCTGAACCATAAAGAAGGCTGAGTGCCAAAGAATTGATGCTTTTGAACTGCAGTGTTGGAGAAGAGTCTTAAGAGTCCCTTGGACTGCAAGATCAAACAAGTCAATCCTTTGACTTGATCAAACAAGTCAACCCTAAAGGAAGTCAAGCCTGAATGTTCACTGGAAGGTCTGATATTGCAGCTGAAGCTCCAATAGTTTGGCCACCTGATGCGAAGAGCCAACTCATTAGAAAAGACCCTGATGCTGGGAAAGACTGAGGGCAGGAGAAGGGGGCAACAGCGGATGAGATGGTTGGATGGTATCACCGACTCAATGGACATGAGTTTGAGCAAACTCCAGGAGATGGTGAAGGACAAGGAAGCCTGGCATGCTGCAGTGCATGAGGTCACAAAGAGTCGGACATGAGTGAGTGACTGAACAACAACCACATCATCAAACCAAGTGTCCCTGCGAGCAATCCACATGCCCTTCCCACTTCCTGGATTTTGTCCAAGCTGGGGTGCATTTCTGTGTCAAGCTCAGATTTCCTTTCTTCCTCAGGAGCTGTCTTGGGCAAACTGCTACTTTTACTCTGCCTCCCTGTTGCCCTCCATTTCCTAGTCCAACCACTAATGCTGGCTTTTTCTAATTATCTCCAACATGAATGGCAATTGAGAAAAAGGTGTGTAGAAGGAAATTTGCACATCCTGAAATTCTACTTACTGTCAGTTTAGCTGAAAATCAATTACCATTCACAGGCAATTTACAACTGAATATGTGACTATATTTCAAACACACTTTCTGATCAAGAGCATCTGGAGAAAATTGATACATTTTTTGTGCTTTGCAGTTTACTATCCTCCATTTTTAAAACATTCCATTAATGAAAAGACAAAATCTCTCCTTTGAAAACCGTCTTAGAAACTTTTGTTCACCTGCCAAGTTTTTGGCCGCTTCTTCAGAGTGTCCTACCTGACCCCCATTTTCCTCACTCTCTCCCCAAGACCTCAGCTTTCAAGTCTTTCAGACGAGTAAGCCCTGGGAGTCAAGTTCAGTAGGAAAATACTTTTCTGAATATGTATTTTCTGGGGGGCAAAAAAGGAATTTATTTAAAACATCCAACAGTTATTTCCTTTTTATGTCTCCTGTTTTGAAGTTGCATGCAATAATTAACTTTTCAATTCAAGGAAACTCAGACCCAGCTTCAGTTCTTCGTGAAAACAGCAGAGTTTAATATTTACAATTCCATGTGCTATGTAGTTTTGAAGAGGAGAATATGGAAATCCTACTTGGCTTTCAGAACAGAGAAATTTCTTCGTGTTTATCCTAATTAAGTTCAAAAAGAAAGTTCCTGGAGGAGATGTTGAGTGAGTCAAGAGGAGAAAGAAAGGTGAAGTTGAAGTTCACACTTCGAGATAGAACATCAACGGACAAGTTACAATTACAATTCAAATTTCAATTGTTTTTAGTATGATGGCTTCTTACCCTGAGCAAACCCCCAAGAGAGTTGTCATATTCAGTATCCATGGAGAAATGAGTCCTTTGTTGGTAAAGCAAAAATGTCATCCTTTGAGAAAACAATGTAATTTAAAAGAAGCTACCCAAAATTAGAGATGGGGAAACCCAGAATTCCATGCATCCCCAGTTCTTGTGCAGCTGAATCTTTTTGTGCCTCAATTTATCTAATTGTCAGGTGGAGATGGTGCCTTGACTTTTGGTACATGAAGGGCTGAGTGAGACTCACTGAAGTATCATCTCAGGGCTTTCTGAGAAAGTAAAGGTGCCATACTAATGGCAGGTAGTTTGGTGTTGATTAACTTTTCACCAAATAAGCAGACCTCTCTAGACCTATTGGGGCTTCCCTGGTGGCTCAGACAGTAAAGAATCTGCCTGTAATGTGGGAGACCTGGGTTCGACCCCAGGGTTGGGAAGATCCCCTGGAGGAGGGCATAGTAACCCACTCCAGTATTCTTGCCTGGAGAATCCCCATGGACAGGGAATTCTGGTGGGCTACAGTCCAGGAGGTTGTAAAGAGTCGGACATGACTAAGTGACTAAGCACAGCACAGCACAGCTGGACCTCTCTTGAGGTTTGTGTTCCTAACCAACCTCTTTGTGCCAGTTTTGTGGTCATTTACATGTGCATTCTTTAGTTTTACCTTCCTGTTGGACCAGATTATGTTCAGTTCTTCTAGTTTCCCCAGAGATGATAAGAGCAAAAGAAAACAATTTGGGGCAGTATTTCTCCAGAAGTTTCTGAGCAGTATAAGGATAATGAAGACATCAACATTTGGAATTGTAGATGTCAACTGAGATTCTTGCCAATGTAAGACATTATCTCTATAAAATGTAACAAGTCATAGTAGGATGATGAGATTGTGGGCAGAGCTGCCATGTAAGATTGCACAGTGTATGCACTGCACAGAGGTGCCCAGCAACGGGATAAGGACTGCCTGACATCCACTCTTCTATGCCAATTAAGTATGAAGTCATTTACTCAAGATGCTCTGCTTGGGTACATAGCTGGAGTTACATACACCTCCAGGATCACAGCAACATTGTTTACAGTAACCAAGACATAGAAGCAAACTAAATATATCCATTGACAGATGAATGGATGAAGAAGAAGATATGGTATATATATATACAATGGAAATTACTCAGCCATAAAAAAAACAATGAAATAATGCCATTTGCAGCAACATAGACGGACCTAGAGATTACCATGCTAAGTGAACTCAGACAAAGACAAATACCATATGGTATCAGTTAAACGTGAAATCTTTAAAAATGATACAAAGGAACTTATTTACAAAAAATAAATAGTCTCATAGACATAGAAAGCATACAGTTACCAAAGGGGAAAGGGGTTAGGGGATACATTAGGAGTTTGGCATTAACATATGCACACTACTCTATATAAAATAGATAACCAACAAGGACCTACTGTATACCACAGGGAACTAAACTCAATACTCCGTAATAACATATGAGGGCAAAGATTCTGAAGAAGAATATATATTTTATTTATATATGTACAACAACACTGAATCACTTTGCTATACACCTGAAAATAACACATGATAAATCAACTATATTTCAATTTCTAAAAATGCTCTGCCTGCCCAGAGAGGCATTCTTTTCATTCATGCGAAGACTTTATGTAGACTAGAGGTCTTAACTATAGATGATTGCTTAGATTCTGGTCGTGGTTAGAGGACGAAGTAGGAGCAAGTAGAATTATGGCTTTTTCTTTCTTCTTTAATCCAGTTCAGCCACATCTGAGGCCACAGACTCCTCCAGCGGTGCTTCTCACCTCTCCTGCCTCCCTCTTACATGTTTTTTAAAAAGCTTTTGGCTGCACAGGGTCTTCATTGCTGCATGCAGGCTTTCTCTAGTCGTGGCGAGCAGGACCTACTGTACGCTTCAGTGCCCAGGCTACTCATTACAGTGGCTTCTCTTGTTGCAGTGCACAGGCTCGAGGAGCACGGGCTTCCATAGTTGCAGCTCATGGGATTAGTTGTCCC
>NW_011494607.1:6542199-6542672 GCF_000754665.1 Bison bison bison
ATCCTTTGCCGTCCCATCTTTTTTTTTTTTTCTTAATTTAATATATTTCTTACAAATTTAAGAACCCATCCTGAACCCTCCTCCCTCCTCCCTCCCCATACCATCCCTCTGGGTCGTCCCAGTGCACCAGCCCCAAGCATCCAGCATCGTGCATTGAACTGCCGTCCCATCTTTATCTGCCCTTTTCCCTCACTCAGGAGACAGACAGGAGCCATTTCTGTTTTATAGGCCTTTTCCTTGAGCCCCAGTCCACAGTGACAGCCCTGTAATCACAGCAGAGTTTCTGCTGCTGCTGCTAAGTCGCTTCAGTCGTGTCAGACTCTGCGTGACCCCATAGATGGCAGCCCACCAGGCTCCTCCGTCCCTGGTTCTACTCAGTGTCAATTCTCCACACAACCACAAAGTAGTAGACATCTTGCTTCTTTGTTTCATCCTTTGATTGTCCTGCCCAACGCCCAACACCCCTCCCCTTC
>NW_011494607.1:6542875-6544979 GCF_000754665.1 Bison bison bison
TCAAACATGTGATCATTCTTCCCTTCATACGACTTTTAAGCACTTTTCAGATGGGCTTGAAACAAGATTTCCAGTTTCCTTACCTGCCTCTTGGCCTCCTCACTACTTCTCCATCTGAGATAATCAACTTTTCTCTAGAGGGCTCATACCACAGCTTTCTAATTGACTATCCCCTGCTGGGAAAGATTGAAGGCAGGAGGAGAAGGGGACAACAGAGGACAAGATGGTTGGATGACATCACTGACTCAATGGATATGATTTTTGAGCAAGCTCCGGGAGATGCTGAAGGACAAGGAAGCCTTGTGTGCTGCAGTCCATGAAGAGTTGGACTGCAAAGAGTGGGACACAACTGAGCAACTGAAAAACAACAGAGACATCACAGCCCACTTTCTTAGCCAGGCTGGGCCAGAATCTATCCTAGGTGGTCCAGCATCTTCCCTTCCTCACGCCCTCACACCCTCCAGAGCAATCCTACCCACCCCTGTGGTGTTGATACCCCTGACCACGGGCGACACTCAAGGCTACTCCTCCTGGCTGGAGGTCTTTCCTAAGCTCTGTCTAGCGCTGTTCATGCTGCCTATTAGACATGCCTACCCAGTACCCTTTGGACACCTCAACTCTGCATGTCCCAATCTGAACTGTCATTTCCCCCCTCTGCTGCCACACAGACCTTTTTTATTTCCCAGTTTTGGGAACAGTCATCAGTGATCCAAGAAGTCAGGAGAGTTGGACTACAAAGAGTTGGACACAACTGAGCAACTGAAAAACAACAAAGACATCACAGCCCACTTTCTTAGCCAGTCTGGGCCACAATCATCTCTTCATTTTCTCCTAATTTCTCCCAATTCTGTCCCCACTTCTTACCTTCACCCTCCCTGCCAGTAGGCCACCACCACCTCCTGCTGAGACAGTTTGATGAAGGACCAGACTCAAGATCCTGTGACCAGTCTCTCACCTTCTCAAATCACTGTTTACTTGCTGCCAGAATGAGTTTTCTAAAGTGCAAAGTGGGACCTATTATTATTCCTTTAACAGCACTTCTCAAACTCTTCCACTTAGGTACGCCTAATGCAAGAAGAGTGAACCAGACCCCAGGAGGTTTGGGAAGTGTCAAAGGAGCACAGTCCAGAAGGCCCCACCCACAATGTGAAGTTTCTTTTCAAGTCCCACTTTTTAAACTCATTTTGTCAATTTTGCATTCTACTCTATAACATCTCTGTTTTTGTTTTGAAATTAAAATAACATGTCCCCAAATCTTCAAGCAAAATTGATCTTTAGAAAGGTGGATGTTTAATCCTATGGCCGCCAGAACTTTCAAGCCCCCTAGTTTGAGAAGCATGGGTCTGAGCTGGAATGTCCATTTCTTTGCATTTTATTTGCATGACTCGACTACAGGTGTCCATTTGTCTCTGCAGCTCCAGCCCTCCATCCAGCTCCATGAAGTCCAGGCACTCTGAACTGCTTGTCATTCTGTGACCAGCACACTGGTTCGCATCTCAGGACGTTTACCTGTGTCCTGTTTACATATGCTGTTTCCTCAAACCAGACCAAACCCTTCCCCCATCTATCTGCTTATTCTCTAGATTCAACTCAAGTATCACCTTTCCTGTGAAGCTCTCCATGATGAACTCCACTAGAGACTGAGTTAACTATCCCTCACTGAATGCCCCCAAAATTCATACCTTTCCCAGAGCATCATCTCACTTGATCTTTATTTTTATTTGTAGAATAACTGCTTTACAGTATTGTGTTGGTTTCTGCCATACATCAGCATGAATCAGTCATAGGTATATATATGCCCTTTCCCTCTTGAACCTTCCTCCCACCCCTCTAGGTTGTCACAGAGCACCTGATTTGCATATTGTGCATGCTTGCTGCGAGCTCAGTTGCTTCAGCTGAGTCTGACACTGTGACCCTATGTGACTCTATGGACCGTAGCACACCAGTGTCCTCTGTCCATGGAATTCTCCAGGCAAGAATCCTGGAGTGAGTTGCCATGCCCTCCTCCAGGGGCTCTTCCCAACACAAAGATAGGACCCACATCTCTTAATGTCTCCTGTATTGGCAGGCAGGTTCTTTACCACTCGAGCCCCTGGGAAGCCCG
>NW_011494607.1:6545763-6546350 GCF_000754665.1 Bison bison bison
AGCGTTAGTATACTGTATTTATGTTTTTCCTTCTGGCTTACTTCACTCTGTATAATAGGCTCCAGTTTCATCCACCTCATTAGAACTGATTCAAATGTATTCTTTTTAATGGCTGAGTAATACTCCATTGTGTATATGTACCACAGCTTTCTTATCAATTCAGCTGCTGATGGACATCTAGGTTGCTTCCATGTCCTGGCTATTATAAACAGTGCTGTGATGAACATTGGGGTACACGTGTCTCTTTCCCTTCTGGTTTCCTCAGTGTGTATGCCCAGCAGTGGGATTGCTGGATCATAAGGCAGTTCTATTTCCAGTTTTTTAAGGAATCTCCACACTGTTCTCCATAGTGGCTGTACTAGTTTGCATTCCCACCAACAGTGTAAGAGGGTTCCCTTTTCTCCACACCCTCTCCAGCATTTATTATTTGTAGACTTTTGGATCGCAGCCATTCTGACTGGTGTGAAATGGTACCTCATAGTGGTTTTGATTTGCATTTCTCTGATAATGAGTGATGTTGAGCATCTTTTCATGTGTTTGTTAGCCATCTGTATGTCTTCTTTGGAGAAATGTCTATTTAGTTCCTG
>NW_011494607.1:6546450-6608846 GCF_000754665.1 Bison bison bison
TTCTGGAGTTGAGCTGTAGGAGTTGCTTGTATATTTTTGAGATTAGTTGTTTGTCAGTTGCTTCATTTGCTATTATTTTCTCCTATTCTGAAGGCTGTCTTTTCACGTTGCTAATAGTTTCCTTTGATGTGCAGAAGCTTTTAAGGTTAATTAGGTCCCATTTGTTTATTTTTGCTTTTATTTCCAATATTCTGGGAGGTGGGTCATAGAGGATCCTGCTGTGATGTATGTCAGAGAGTGTTTTGCCTATGTTCTCCTCTAGGAGTTTTATAGTTTCTGGTCTTAAGTTTATATCTTTAATCCATTTTGAGTTTATTTTTGTGTATGGTGTTAGAAAGTGGTCTAGTTTCATTCTTTTACAAGTGGTTGACCAGATTTCCCAGCACCACTTGTTAAAGAGATTGTCTTTAATCCATTGTATATTCTTGCCTCCTTTGTCAAAGATAAGGTGTCCATATGTGCGTGGATTTATCTCTGGGCTTTCTATTTTATTCCATTGATCTATGTTTCTGTCTTTGGTTTCACTTGATCTTAATTCTTTGCTATGTCTCTCCTCCCTGACTGTGGATTGTTTCAGGGCAGTCTGTATCTTATTGTAGTGCTCTCCAGGGTAGATTTGGCTGCTCTGAATGGCCATGGGGATGTCCAGTTCCTCTCTCATTACTCAGTCCATCCCCTCTGTCCAATAGGATGACCCCCAGATGGACAGGAGCTCTCCAGTCAATGGTAGATCCCTAGTTTTCTTCTCCTGCTCTATCCTCCAAACAAGCTCTGAAGACCCGACACATGTAGATTCTCAGTGAATATCAGTTAAATGTTTGAATGAACCCATGAGCAGCACCATAGTTTTCTTAAGCTGCATTCTGTTTTCTCAATCTTACCTTCCAGAGAATCCTGATATCTCTGAATTTCCAACATCTAACCACAGGCCAGCACTTACTGGACATTAATGTGTAATAAATAAGCAAATGAATAAGCTAATGTGTGTGCATTTCAGTGTTTCTTTAAAAGTACATGCGCTCAGTTTAATTTTTCATCCTAACACCTGGTGTTTTTACCAACCTGTTAGAAATCGATTTTTCACTCGGAAATGGGATCTTGACAAACTGGTGATGAATGAATTTTTTTTTTTAAACCTTATCTGTAAACAGTGTGATATTAAAAAAAAAAAAAAATTCTGGTTCCTTTAGGAATTGAACTTTTGGGTGGCTTTGATCTTTACCATAGCTAATATAATTTAGTGGGTAAAAACCATGGTCTATCTCTGTTTTAAGTATAAATGCACAATAAATGTGGTTTTGAAGCAGGGCACTCCTCCTAAGCATTTGGACAGAGCTAAGTGCAAGTACTTGGTCCTCCTCCAAGTCCACAGTGAGCACTCAGTGAATTCTTTGTTCATAACTTGCTCATTCCCTTCTGGATGTAAAATTGGAATGTTAGAGGATGTTATCCTTACCTTAGCCACTATTTGGTTATAACCTGGCTGCCAGGAACTACGGTCAGGCATAAGCCAGCAGAATGCAACTTTAGACTAGGGACGATTTTGGCTTTACCAAACCTTAGAACAGTGGTCTCCCTTTTTTTAAAAAATAATTTTCAGTAAAAAAGTTTGTGACCAAACATCCCCAATATCCACATATGTATTTATTTATAAATTTTGTACACCCAAGACTATATGTAAATAAATGAATGAGCAGGTTAAGTAATGTGTGTGCATTTCAGTGTTTCTTTAAAGGTACATGCACTCACTTTAATTTTTCACCCTGCCATCTGCTGTGTTTACCAACCCATAAGAAATTGGTTTTTCACTTTGAAATGGAATCTTGACAAATTGGTGATGAATGAAGTTTTTTTAAAGCCTTATCTGTTATCAGTTCTATTTTTTAATGTATCTGTACTTCTATAAAACTCACCCAAATGGGCATCTAAAGACAATGTGCAAATGAATAGAAATAGAAGTTATATTTTCTTCCTTTACCCCAATGGACTGTCTCATGAGTAGCCTACTGTCTGAGGGGCTCACAGCTTGCTCTGGAAGGCTTGGTTAGAATAAGATTCTCCAGTATTAGGCCATTGACTACATGGGAACCCACCTCACCTACTGGCTCACTCCCTTCCGTTAATCCTATCAAAAGTAACTGGCTTGAAACTTTTCAGAAAAAATTAGAATTCAGTGATAGAGTGATGATTTAAAAGACTTTATTTCCAGTGGAATCAGCTTTTTATGGTCATGCTAAATGCCATATTTCATTCCAAATGAAAAGATCAAGACTGCTGATTATATTGTAGGATAAGGAGAAAAGCAATAAAGCTGCAGTATATTCTCAAAGCAGGTTAAAAATGGTATGGCAAGGAAAAGGAGGGTTTTATCTCACAAAGCCATAGACACTGGACAAATTAATTTTCCTTTTGAGCAAGTCACCATCATCAGCAAGGCCCACTGCAAACTATTAGGATTTGTGATAATAACAAGTGCTGCAGTGACACTCGGTGTGGTTCTCCACTCTGACATTTCCCATCACTGTGGCCTAAACGGAAGGGAAGAAAGATAGATGATAGACAGAGGCAGATGGATAGATAGGCAGGCTAGCAAAATTGAAAACTGTTCAGTAAAATAGTCTCTAGCCAGCTGAACTGAATAAATGCTTGCTATATGGGACTTCTGTGCTGGTCCAGTGGCTAGGTCTCTAGCTCTCAGTGCAGGGGACCCAGGTTCCATCCCTGGTCAGAGAACTAGATCCCGCCTGCTACAACTAAAGATCCCACATACTGAGTGCTACAACTAAGACCCTGTGCAGCCAAACAAATACATAAGTACTTTAAAAAACAGATGCTGGTTGTATTCACATAGTCTCCTTTTCAGCTGATATTTTCATTCCAAAAGCTTAGATTTGCACTGTATAAGTATTCTATGTTTTCTCCCAACCTGCCCCTTATCACCTCTGTCCACTGTCTTCATTCTGGATAGATCCAGCCTCTGCCCACAAGGTTGCTAACTGTCTTGGTTAAAGCAGACAAGCTCAGCCCTTCGCTCTACAAATGCCCATTGAAAGACTGGTCATTAGCTATCTCTGGCGTGAAGCCCATGGATGTGCTGTGAGGACATTTCTCTGGTTGAACTGTTAGAAAGTTTCTGGGGCCCTTTAGGTCCTCACCTTGGTAAATGCTTTGGCCACACAGCATGTAGCTTCCGAGGTGATGTTCTTGGGGACCAACATTGTCTTCTTAGACCTCGCTGGAGTGGGGTATGCCCTGGAGAAGCAGCACCCCATGCACTGATAGATTGGAGCATCTGGCTTGGAGAAGTATTTGTTTTCTTTTAGCTTGCATTCAGGACAGCCTATCACCAAAAAAAAAAAAAAAAACAAATTTAAAAAGAGAGAGAGAGAAAGAAAAAAAAAGAAAGAAAAAGGCAAAGAGTAAAATAATCCAAAAAGAATTTAAAAAAAAAAAAACTGAATGATTCCTTACTATTGGACAACAAATATTCTTTTTTTCTATTGGCAGTTAAAATAAATAAATACTTTTTGGTTGTATGTTCATCTTCACACACAATATCTGTTTGTCCTGACTACAGTTATTTTCATTGGAAGATAATTTTTGCAGCTAGGAAGCATGGGACAGCTCAGTAGTATAAGATTCTTTAAGAATGACTTCTCACTTTCAGTGCTGATAGTATGTCTGTAGGTAGTACAAGACTTGACAGATGAAAACACCATGCTCATCCAAAAGAAGAATTTTGCCCAGAGGCAAAATATTTTGCACTTTAGAATCTACTATTTCTTCCCCCATAGACACTCCAAATACTGACAGAGGAAAACTTGTCAGAATTAAGAAAGCTTGGTGAGTGGGACAGCCTGCTACTAGATCTGGCATCTGCACTTGGGAACAGAGGTTAAAATATTACCACTTGTCTAGAGAAAAACCATCACCAATAGTAGCTCACAGTTTCATAGCAGATGGGGTGGTATCAGCTACTATATGAGATTTTTCAGAAAATAGAGCAAAAAATTGACTGCATAAAGCGGTTTTGTTTTCTAACTTGTTAACTGATATGAAAATTCATCTACAAAGGCAATGTTAAAATAATCCCAAATCTTCTGGGAGAAATGTAAAAAAAAAAAAAACCACAAGCTAAACTGAATAAGGAGCATTTTTTGCTTGTAAAACTCAGATAAAGAGTAATCAGGAATCTATTTCAGATGGAAATGTACAAGCTGCTATTTAAATGGACATGTAAGATATCATTTTCACTGTACATTTTTTGGAACCTAATTTAATTTTACGTTCACAATCTAAAAGTGCCTTGATATATACCCAATGGCAAAGATTTGTCACATTTGAAAAGGAGGTAGAAATGTAATTAATGGAGTTATTGATGTACATTTAGAAATGTGTGCTTTCTTGTTACTGCAGACCCAAGTTGGGTCACATACCCTGCATTGTAAACTCTCCATCAGGAAAGGAATGGAGAATTTGCAGAAACAGAGACAAAATGGCCAGAATGACAGCTGCATATTTTCTGTAGTAATCCATGGCTCTTCTGCAAAACAGACATAGGGAAAAAAAGTTACTATAAAATTGGCTTAACAGGCATAACAACAACCAGTAGTTTTAACATTGCTGCAACTAAGTCACCAATGTCTTGACCCCTTGGCCTACAGCTCCCAATACACTTTAAAGCCATGTATAAAAAAGCAATTTCTCTTTAGGAAAGAGGTAGAGAATTGACTCTTCTCATTTCTTATATCAACCAGTATAACCAGGCCTAATGATAACAATAAGAAATTCTGTTTCCAAAATCTTAACATCCTGTTAAGAATCTTTAATTACCTTATTTATAAAATATGAAGCTTCAATAGATAATATCTAAGGATATCTATATGATGGATGGATGGATAGATTGACAAGCTTAAATATGATTTATGAAATAAACAGTATTTGAGCCCATCCTTCCCAGTTCCATGTGGGAGAACAGAAGGAAATAACAATGCCTCTCTTGTTTTTTATTCACTGGGGGTAGCTGAGTTGTAAGGCTAGTTATGAATTGCAAAGTAAATGCTAATCTAACAATGTGAATAGACAGCAGGTAGTATTAATCAAAGTTTTCCTAAATGCACTTCCTGACTTATTTATACCTGTAGTACAGCTTTACCTAAGCATTCTGAATGCATGAGATCATGTTAAGTAAGGTCAGCTGAATGATTGATCATATCCAGATATTGACTGCATTTAAAAATTGAGTTTTATCTCTACATGTTTCAGGAAAACCTCATGTAAGATAAAAGGGGCAGATGTTTATCCCTGTTTATTTAAAGGGCTTATGTTCAAACCATGAAAGATAAGAGACAGAGAATCAATTACCTATAAAAAGACAATTCAGAACACTTAAAGAATTAACACCAATTTAACAGAATCACTTTTATAAAATGGAAGAGGGAACAGTTCCCAATTCAATTTATGCGTCCAGGATTACCCTGACACAAAAACCAGAAATATACAGAACAAAGAAAGAAAACAAGAGATTGGTACATCTCATGAAATTTATTTTTTTATCTCATGATATTTAGATGGGAAAATCCTAAACAAAATAATAGCAAATTGAATACAGTAATGTATAATAAAAATTATTCAACACAACCAACTGGAAATAATTTGCAATAGTCAAGACCAGTTCAATATTTGAAAATCACTCAATTGTAATCCACCATATCAAAAGAATAAAGAAAAGAACCATATGATTATACCAATTGACACAGGAAAGCATTTGACAAAATCCAATACTCTTTCACAACAAACACTCTCAGAAAACAAGAACCAAAACAGATTTCTCAACTTGATAAAGATTTGATAAAGAGCATTTATAAAAACCTACAGGTAACCTACAGATAATATCATACTTAATGTGAAAAACCTAACGCTTTCCTCTTAAGCTCAGAAGCATGATGAGGATGTCCATTCTCATTACTCTTATTCAATATAGTACTAGACATTCTAGCCAGCGCATAAACACAAATTTAAAAGGAAGAAGTAAAACTGTCCCTATTTATAGATGATATGATCATCTACATTTAAAAAAACAAAACAAGGAACCTACAAAAAAGGTCCTGGAATTAATTAGTGAGTTCAGCAACAAGATTGAATGACAAGAACAACATACAAAAATCAACTACATGTCTATATACTAAAAAAAAATAATGCAGAAACAAATTAAAACACAATACTATCTATACTCACTCCAAAGAAAATAAAATACTTAAGTATAAATCTAATGAAATATGAACAAGACTTGTATGCTGAAAATTACTAAGTATCGATGAAGTAAATCAAAGAAGACCTAAATAAATGGAAAGACAAATCATGTTCATGGATTGGAAGACTCGACATAGTAAAGATGTCAATTCTCTTCAAACTGATCTCTATGTTTAATGAAATGTCTATCAAAGTCCTAGCACAGCTTTTGTAGACACAGAGAAGTTTGTGATTACTGAATGGCAAAGGATCTAGAATAGCTAAAACAATTTTAGAAACAAAGTGGGAGAAACCAGACTTCCTGGTTAAGTGTTAAGTCTTACTATAGTAATCAAAATAGCATGATATTAGGAGAAGGATAGATACCTGGACCAATGGAACAGAATAGAGAATGAAAATATAGACTCTACACAAATATGTCCAGTTGGCTTTTGACAAAGATGTCAGAGCAATTTAACAGAGGAGTTCAACTTTTCCAATAATGGCTGCTATAACAATTGGACATCCATAGGCAAAACAAACACAAAAACAGAACATATAAACATATAAAACAAACACCTCAATGTAAACCTCACATCTTATATGAAAATTAATTCCCTAGGGTAGGGGGAGGAAGGCTCAAGAGGGAAGGAATATATGTATACTTGTAGCTGATTCATGTTCTTGGACAGCAGAAACCAACACAACATTGTAAAGCAATTATCCTCCAATTAAAAATAATTTTTTTCAAAAAGTTAAAAAAGGAAAGAGAAAACGAATTCAAAATGAGCCATCCATTTAACTCTAAAATGTGATATCATAAAATTATTAGGAAAAAAATTGACGGGGGCAGGGTCTAGATGAAGAGTTTTTAGAGTAGTCAAAAAAAATTAATAAAAAAAATTGATATATTGGACCTCATCTAAATTATGAGTTAACTCTCAAAGAGGACAAAACTACAAGATACAGACTTGGAGAAAATATTTGCAAGCTGCATATCTCACAAAGGACTAGCATTTGGAATATATAAAGAACTCTCAAAAGTCAGTAGAAAAAAAAAATCCAATTGGAAAATGGGCATTGCCCTGGAAAAGATGAGAACCCAGGGGTCAAACCCAGGTCTCCCACATTGCTGGCAGATTCTTTACCAGCTGAGCCACCAGGGAAGCCCAAGAATACTGGAGTGGGTAGCCTATCCCTTCTCCAATGGATCTTCCCAACTCAGGAATCGAACCAGAGTCTCCTGCATTGCAGGTGGATTCTTTACCAGCTGAGCTACTAGAGAAGCCCATATAGAAGGCAAATAAACACATTTAAAATATTCTACATCAACCACTAGGGACATGTGAATTAAAACCACAATGAGATATTACATACCTAACAGATAAAATTAAAATAACACCAAATGGATGCAGAGAAACAGGATACTTCAAACTTTGCTGGTGGAAATACAAAATGGTACAACCTCTGAGGAAAATAGTTTGGAAGTTTCTTATAAAACCGAACATGTACTTACCATACCGTGTAGCCCAACAGTTACATTTGGGTATTTGTCTCAGAGAAATGAAAACTATATTCAAGTAAAATTTGTACACAGAAGTTCAGAGCAGCTTTACTTATAAAAGCCCCAAACTGGAAATGATCCAGATGCCCTCCGGTGGACGGAGATGAATAGTTGGTTGTGCAAACAATGGTACCTCCATACCAGAGAATGTGGTGTAGCAGCAAAAAGGAACACATTATTGATAGACATGCAACTTGGATGGATCTCAAGGGTATCATGCTGAGTGAAGGCTGCATACTGTATGATTCCATTTATATAGCACTTATGAAATAATAAAATTAATAGAGATGGAGAATAGATTAGCAGTTTTGAGAAGTTAGTATTGGAGAGGGAGTTGATGGGAGTAAATAAGTGTGGCAATCCACTCCAGTACTATTGCCTGGAAAATCCCATGGACAGAGGAGCCTGGTAGGCTACAGTCCATGGGGTCATAAAGAGTCGGACACGACTGAGCAACTTCATTTTCACTTTCATACAAAGATAACATCAGGGAGCCTGTGGTGATGGAAGAGTTCTTTATCTTGATTATGATACGGATACACTAAAATATATTCAGGGCGAAACTGCAGAGAAATACACACAATCCTAATGAAATCCAGATAAACTCTGTGTGTTGTACCAATGTCAATTTCCTGGTTTTCCCTTTGTACTATAGTTATGAAAGGTATTATCATTGGGTTTGTTGTGTGTGTGCTCAGTGCTCAACTGTGTCCGATGCTTTGAGACCCCATGGACCTGCCAGGCTCCTCTGTCCGTGGGATTTGTCAGGCAAGTATACTGGAGTGGGTTGCCATTTCCTCCTCCAGGAGATCTCCCCAACCCAGGGATAAAACCTTCTCTCCTATGTCTCCTGCATTGAAAGGCAGATTCTTTACCCACTGAGTCACCTGGGAAGTGCTCCTGGGGGAATTAGCTAAAGAGTTCTCAGGACTTCCCCATGTATTTTTTTGCAACTTCCTCTAAATCTATAATTTATCAAAACCAAAAGTTTCTTAAAAAAAAAAAAAAAAAAGACTTTTCAGAATGAGTCTTAAAATTTCACGTGATTCAAAACTTGTGGTTATTTTTCATGTGGACTGCCATAATAAGACCATGTTTTTGCCAAATGTTTATATAAACCCATACCTTTTATAAGAATAATTTCTCAGACAGCAGAACTAACAGTTTATAAAACAGAAAGCAGACTATGTACATATTGGTGAGGCTAAAATATATGTAATGTCATTATTTCTACCTGATCTATATACTTACGCCTAGTATTTAGGGGTTTTATTTATCTTCATCCGTGATTAACACTGAATAAATATTGTCCTAAGTCAGTGGCTCTCAACAAGTGATCTGAGGATCCTAAAGAGTTTTAGTGGGTCTGGGAGGTCAAAATTATTTTCACAATACCAAGATGTTGTTTGGGTTTTTCACCCTTACCCCCTCACTAGTGTTCAGTGAAATATTCTAGAGGCTATGTAATATACGACATTGTAACAGACTGAATAAAGAAGCACATAAGAATGTAACTGTATTCTATTAGCTCAGTGCTGTTTAAATTTTTGCTTCAAGGTAAAACAATTCCATTCTTACCACTGACTTTTTTGTTTGGAAACGGTCATTTTTTTAATAAATATATTTTATCTATGTTGACATGTTTTTTAAGTTGTTTTAAAATGAATAAATATTTTAAAACTCATAACATAACTTCTAAATCAAAGACTATTAATAAATATAATTTCATTAAAAATTATTTGAGCTCTTCAATAATTTTTAAGATCATAAACTGTTTCTAAGATTCAAAAGTTTGAGAACAACTTCTTAAGTGATATACAAAGTCACAGGGAAAATATCAGAATTGCAATGGGTTTCCTTTTTAAACTAGTATCATTTTCATGCTTTGATATTGCAGCTCATATATTATGAAAATTCAGCATTATGCAGTGTACAATTATATCAGAATTAATTCAGAGAGAAGCATTTATAACAAGATGGCAGAAAGTGAGAGCACAAAGCTGCTGCACATTTTAGGATTTGCTTTATGCTGAGGGGAAGATTTAAAAAGCAGAACCAAGTCACCATTGCTTTAGCTTTTAATAACAGAAATGGCTTTGTCTTTATTTTAAAAAGAGATGAGATTAACCAAGCGAAAAGGGATTAACTCTCAAATTCTAGGTGTTTCGGAAAACATTTTAACAAACATTTTCATCAGTCTAATCACCCTTAGGTCTTTCTGTTTGGGAAGAAAAACATTAAGATCCAGGGCAGGAACAATAATTATGTTCAGCTGGAATTTATGCAATTTTGCAAAAAATGCTTGATCTAAATCAGATAAACTAATCTCAGTCTCTCCGTATTCTGAGTGAGGACACTGCAGGCATCACAGACTCTAGACATCCAACGCCACAGTCCATCTCAACATCCACTCAACATGCCCTCCCCTCCTGCCACCTGCCCCATCAAACTAACATGAGGCCAAGGAAATGTGTGTTCAACTTGACCTGTAAGGCCTTTCTCCCATTTCTCAGCCCACCCACCTCAGACTTAGTTTAAGGAGCTGCCAGCCACCAGCTTCATGGTGAAGGTTTCATCCTACTTCAAAGGCAGAATAAATAACTCTCCACTGCGTTTACCTATAACTTTGCCTATAACTTTTAGCTAAAAGTCCACAATCTGTCCTGAATACTAGCCAGTTATGTACGTTTGTCTTTCCATCCATGTAAAGCTTCTTAAGGGTAAAAACGGTGACCCCTAACCCACCCCCTTCCTAGCACAAGGCCTAGAGTATATGCAGTTTGTGTGCATGGATGCTAAGTCGCTTCAGTCCTGTTCAATTTTTTTTGTGAATCCATGGACTGTAGCCTGCCAGGCTCCTCTGTCCATGGGATTCTCCAGGCAAGAATACTGGAGTGGGTTGCCATGCCTTCCTCCAGAGGATCTTCCCAACCCAGGGATCAAACTCGCGTCCCTTATGTCTCCTACACTGGCAGGCAGGTTCTTTACCACTCACGCCAACTGGGAAGCCCCATTGGGACTTTAGATCAGTAATAATATCTATCAAAACTTGCTTGTGTAGAGCTGTCATGCATACTGAGGAACAAGATAACTCTTGAATGACAACTTAGAATAAATGTTTAATTAAATAAAATATTTTCAGATAATAAATTCATTAGAGACAATATACTCATTTGGCTATAAAATTTGTAGCTGGCTAATATATGAATGTGTAAGTGTTACATATTCTGCAGGTAGGAGTCACTTTATGCAATGATATATTAAAAAAACGTTAAGATCCAGGGCAGGAACAATAATTAGGTTCAGCTGGGATTTATGCAATTTTGCAAAACATGCTTGATCTAAATTAAATATACTAACCTCTGAAGTGACTTAGCACGCCCTCATGCATTTTGGGGGCCATTTTTGAAAAGTTCACCTGCCATAGCAGTGAAAACTTAGGGACAATGAACAAAAAGGCTTCTCCTTGAAGCTCCTCCACTCTATTTTTATCAGAAAAAGAAAGTGTCTATAAAGTAAGGTGCCAAGATTGAGAAATCTATCATCCTAGTCTATCTATCCTATTATTAAAAGGCTTCAAGGCAAATTAAATGTACATAGATACATACATATTACATATGTATATTTATATATGTATATGCCTATATGTGTATATTTATATATGTATATTTGCATATGTAATATGTATGTGGATGTGTGTGGATATGTTTGTACATGCATGTATGTACATGAACACATATATATGTATATTACATATATAAAAGATTGTTTCAAGATGACAAGTCTTTGGTTCAATGTGACATCCTGCCCTTCATTTATCTGCAAAGATGCTGTCATTTCTCCCCCCACAGCCAGAGAGTGAGGTTTTCAATTTTTCTAAAGGTGGTAATAGATGGGGTGACTCATCCATACTCTTCATACCAGGAGGCGCAGCTGATTCATAGCACACTTTTGAGATGACTGGTTAGGTGTAGAGGCATAATTCTTTGTTAACAAAACAGACTAAATCTAACTGATTTCTAGAGGATTAACCTAAGGTTTCACCTCATTAGCCCCATCTAGCCCAGCTAACAACCAAGAAGAAGAAAAGTAGGCTGCCTTCAGTGAAGGATCACTAATGAAAGGGACCCTTGAAAGAAAAGCCTTTAATCCCCAGCACACTGCCTGGCATGTGATAGGTATTCAAGACATGTTTGTTAAACTGAAGAGAGGTCTGTAAGTTTCAACATCTTGCCTGAGAAGTGCATGCACGTGTAGTCATTTCAGTTGTGTCTGACCCTTTGTGACTCTATGGACTATAGCTCCTCTGTCTATGGGATTCTCCAGGCAAGAATATTGGAGTGGGTTGCCATGCCCTCCTCCAGGGGAACCTTCCTGATGCAAGGATCAAACCTGCTTCTTTTATGTCTCCTGCATTGACAGGTGGGTTCTTTAACACTAGCACCACATGTGTCTGGAACAGCGAATAACAATAGTTCAGCCTTGATGAAAGATCTGAAGGTGGACAGTCGCAGGGGTAAGTGTTCAGCATCCTTCATCCTTTATCCCATCAACTTCCAGGGAGTGGATCCCTGAACAGGCTCACCTCTACCTCCTATCAACTGACCACCACTGTCTCTTGCTGGATGGCTTGCTCAGTGCTCAGGAAACTCAGCTGGAGTAGCCTTGACTACTCATTTTCTTTCTTCATGCGCTCTAGTTTCAGTAAGTGGTTTTTCACCCTGTTCTTGTAACATATTTTGAATCCCAGGTCCAGCAGTGTGTGTATTCTGCGATCCCACGCTCCAGCCCCAAATCCTCCAAGTAGACATTGAAATTGCTTCTAGGCCCCAAAGTGACCTTGAGACCCAGCAGTGCATTCACTGATGGTCAAACGATGGCTGAGAGGTTGGGGGGATGGAATGAGGAGAAACTGGTTAATACTCCTAAGATCTGTCTCAAATCCCCTCAACCATTCTTTGATATAGATAATTAATATTTTCTCTAATATATGAAAATCTGAGTTTTGGATGATTTGACAGTTCAACATTGTGAAACACAAGATTTAAGGTCCAAGTTGAACCTTTGAAAGATGCGTAAGTACCTGCTACACACCAGGCAC
This sequence comes from Bison bison bison, assembly GCF_000754665.1. NCBI lineage: Eukaryota > Metazoa > Chordata > Mammalia > Artiodactyla > Bovidae > Bison > Bison bison. The sequence continues at coordinate 6,559,347 of NW_011494607.1, forward strand.
CGGTCCAAGTGTGAGTGACACAAATATGAGTAAGTTTCGTGCTCTCTGACCCAGATACAAAGGTGAATAACTATGAATTAGAGTGGTGAATGCTGCAGTAAAAGTATTTGTAGATGCTGAAACATTTGATAGGCTGGGGGCAGGAAAATGGAGAGGTGAAAAGCTAATGAGAATAAAAAAAAACACATGCTTCATGGGGACAAAAGCCATGAAAGTCGTAAATCAATATTTTACCATTTTGACATTTGTTCTGGAGCTTCATGTATTCAGGAGTCCTCATAATTTCCCGTCTAATCACAGAGGTTGCAAATACTGTGGTCACAAATTGCTCCAGCATCCAGAGGAAAGTCAGTGAAGTCATAGAATTCTGGAACCGTATCTGGGATGGGATTTCTGTTGATCAATTACTTAACAGTGCTTTGTGGCTTTGCAAAATTCTAAAAGGGACTCAACTTATTTTCCACATGAAATGAAGAGAAAGAGTGAAAAAAAAGGGGAGGTCTCAGAGTCAAGAGACATATAAAGTACAACTTGTACAACTATACTTTATAAACAAAATCAAAACAAACAAAAAAAAACCAGGGGTTTCCGTAAAAACAAGGAGAACAAAAGATGGCCTTTAATTTTTTTTTTTTAAAGTAAAAAAAAGAGGCAGTATTGAGAAGGGAATTGAAATGCTCATAGAATTATAAAAATTTCAATTCCTTTATGATCATTCTTGTAACAGTCATATTTTGAGAAGCTTCTTTTCTTTATTTTTTGTATTATACTCTCCTTATCTTTTATCCCCTCAGTCCTGAACCCCCCTCCCATCTCCCACCCCATCCCACCCCTCTAGGTTGTCACAGAGCACTGAGTTGAGCTCCCTGTGTCACACAGTAAATTCCCACTTGCCATCTATGCTACATACAGTAATGTGTATACATATGGCCATTCTGACCGGTGTGAGGTGATACTTCATTGTAGATCTGATTTGCATTTCTCTAATAATGAGCAATGTTGAGCATCTTTTCATGTGTTTGTTGGCCATCTGTATGTGAGAAGCTTCTTTTCTTAACTGATTAAATTTAAGGGGCTTAAAATAAGATGTACACGTTCTACTTTAATTGTTATATTAAGGCACTTTAGACTGTTGTCATAATTATGTAATTAAAATCAGCTCTACCATTACCCTTCTGGCTTTTCTAGCACAAAAGCATTTTTTAACTTTTCTACAAACTAAATCAGCAAGAAATTTAGATAGGACTAATTCTATGCACCATAAAAATACTGTTTTAAATGAGAAATTAAAATATTTGTTGTTTAAAAATACTCATTTTTTAAAAAAATTCAACATTATTGCAGTTATAAATGCTATCAGGAACAAAATATTGAATAGTGTCAACTTATCACACAGAAAAGTAAAACATCCAGAAGCCAGAACAGTTTTACACTGAGCACTATTGTAGCAATATAAGAATCTTCCTTGTAACTTTTAAAATTTGTGAAAACATTTTTAATGTTTATTTGAGCTATCTTCATGCATTTGGCATACCAACTATGATTTCCATTTAAAAGCACTAAGTTATACAAACATTGCCCTAAAGTCTCTCAACTGTGATATGGACCTGAGATTGTAGATTTCTCATTCCCGGCGCCTTATTTTATCAGCATTATTTTTCTATGAGAAAAACAGAATGGAACTGCAAAAAGCAGTTCCCTTATCATTTATTGCCCCTAAGTTTCCTCTGCTATGGCAAGTGTACTTCCCAAGATATGGACACAAAAATATCTCTCGGTTTACATTCACTCTGCAGTATGACCTTGCTACTTCCACATCAAAAAGTGGTGTGTCTGTCTTTGTATCCCACTGCTCTAGGTGGGCTCTGTGACTACTGACACCGAGAGAATGAGGCAGCTGTGAGATTACCCCTTACACCAGTACAACACTGGGCCAGTCCTGGGAGTAGGCCTGCACTGACCTGGCAGTTCCTGCTTCCTGGGTCTTAGAAGCCAGCTGGCATGTAAGAAGTGCTACTGCTCTAAGACCGCCACACTGTGAGGAGGCTATGAGCCACGTGAACCAGCCCTGGAGAATGAGATGCCACATGGAAAGAAAGAAAGAGGCCAAAAAGTGATAAGTAAAGAAGCCCTCTGGATGACCAGCCCAGTCAACCCTTTAGATGACTCCAGCCCCAGTCACTGTCGGATCACAAATGCATGAGAAACGAAAGTTAAGAACTGCCCGAGGACTTCCCTGATGGTCTGGTGGTTAAGACTTCACCTTCCAGTTCAGGGGCTGCAGGGTGGATCCCTGGTCGGGGAGCTAAGATCCTAACTGCCTCGCAGCCAAAAAACCAAAACATAAAACAGAAATGGTATTGTAACAAATTCAACAGACACTTAAATAAAAACTGCCCAACTGAGCCCAATCCTGAGAGCCCAATCCTGCAGAACCCTGAGAGACAATAATAACTTTCTGTTTTACCCACTAAGTTTTTAAGTACTGTGAGGCACAGTAATACATAACCAGAACAACTGCTGTCTCTTACAACAAAAACCTCTCCTCCAAGGTCTGAGATATGGGACCACAGTCTTGACTCTCCTTTTTCTTCTGGTACTTTTCCTCTGTGAGGTGTGATTTATATAACACACATTCAGTTACTCTATTAGGGAGAAAAGTGTGAACAACTTGGATTTAGAATTGTACACAGTATCTGTCATACTGAATTCAGTAATAACTTCCACTTTACAAAGAAAGCCTACTATTAATTGAGTACTTGTGTGTGCTAGGTATTCTTTTGAGCACCTTGAACACACAAATATATTTAATACTCATGGTGACACTGTGAGGTGTTCCTCTCATTTTGGCAGATAAAGAAATTCCGTAAGTGAAGTAACCCAGGTAAGTTTATAAAAATCATCACTCCCCGAGCTAAGATTTTAGAAGGTCTCTTTACAACTCTTTACAAGCTCTGAATCCCATATTCCTAAACTGTTTCAAATCTTTATATTTCACAATGAACTTCTTAAATGGTTTTCTCAGGTGATATGCTACAATTGCTAAGTTGCTTCATTCATGACCGACTTTTGGCAACCCTACAGACTGTAGCCCGCCAGGCCCATCTATCCATGGGGATTCTCCAGGCAACAATACTGGAGTGGGTTGCCATTTCTTCCTCCAGGGGATCTTCCCTATCCAGGGATGGAACCTGTGTCTCTTATGTCTCCTGCATAGGCAGGCGGATTATTTACCACTACCACAACCATACACATAAATAAAATACTGACGTCTTTTCATTGAGAGCAACATTATGTTGTGCCAGCTTAAAGATCATTGCTTGTGTAGTTTTTTATTTTGCATATGTTTCTGACTTCACCTTCTTCAGAACAACCTTAAGAAAGGGATTTCATTCAGATAAAGAGATAATTTATATCTGATCAAGTTATGAGGACTAGTGTCTGATTAATGAGAGTGGGAAAAGCAGATAATCATTAGCTTTAAAAAAAATTTTTTTTTGATGTAGGTCATTTTTAAAATCTTTGTTGAACTTGTTACAATAGTGCTTCTGTTTTACGTTTTTTGGTTTTTTGGCCTCGAGGCGTGTGGGATCTTAGCTTCCCGACCAGGGACCGAACTCACCCCCTGCATCGGAAGGTCAAGTCTTAATCACTGGATCACCAGGGAAGTCCCAAGCACGAGGTTTTATATCCATTCTCTCTACAGTTCTATAGGGAAAGCATTATGGCACCTATTTCAGAAAAGTAAAAGGATTTGCCAAAATCATCTGGAAAGTGAACTGATCCTAAGATAGTGCCCTTCATCTGCCTAGAAGCACACAGTTAATCCAAACTCTTTAGAGCATTGATTTGAGCATGGATCATGCTGTTGTCTTTTCAAATTCAATTCATAACACTGCCCTTGATTCAGCTCCCACTCTAGCCTCAGTGCACTCTCAATCGCTCTCCCTCTCTCTTTCTCAGACCCCAGTGAACAAAGAATGCTAGAGCATTTCTATATTGTTATCTCTGAGTCTGATGAATCAAGAAATTACTGGATTCTTTTCTACAATATTACAATGAGTATAGTCAACGCTATGGTCTTTCTGGTAGTCACATACAGATGAGAGAGCTGGACCATATAGAATGTAAATGCCAAAGAATTGATGCTTTCAAACTGCAGTGCTGGAGAAGACTCTTGAGGGTACCCTGGACAGCAAGGAGATCAAACCAGTCAGTCCTAAAGGAAATCAACCCTGAATATTCATTGGAAAGACTGATGCTGAAGCTGAAGTTCCAATACTTTGGCCACCTGATGCAAAGAGCTGACTCATCGGAAAAGGATCCTGATGCTAAGAAAGACTGAGGGCAAGAGGAGAATGGGGCAACAGAGAATGAGATGGTTTGATGGTACCACTGCCTCAGTGAACATGAGTTTGAGCCTACTTCAGGAGATCGTGAAGGACAGGGAAGCCTGTTGTGCTGCAGTCCATGAGGTTGCAAAGAGTCAGACACAATTTATCAACTGAGCAACAACAACAATGGGTAATGCTAAAATGTTACACACCAAAACCAGAATTTGCAAGGATCCTAAGTTGATAGTAAACTACTCTGGGATTCACAATCTATAAAAATGGAAGTTTGGTGCTATAGGTCATGCTGTTCTCAATGGAAATATGAATTGATTCCTGTACATTTTCTCTTTGTAAAAGCAGAATATCTTGCTCTATTTTTGAACAAAATGCACATTACCTTCTAATTTTACTGTTTTGTCTCCTGGCTCTTACTTTGAGTTTTAATGTAAATTTGAGAAATATACAATAAAACTGAGAATTTGTTCTGGAACATAATAAATTGCTTTTCTAACACTGTTCACATGCTACTATTTTCAGCAAGAAATGGTGAGAAATATGACTCAAAATTTCAACAACTCTATTACTGCAAAAAAAGAAAGAAAAGGGGAAAAAGAAACTTAAACCAAAGTCAAAGTTAAAATGAAGACACATAAACTTTTCATAAATGGTAATTGTTCTTATCACTTAAAAATAACTCAAGACTATAGTTAAGTATTAGAATCAAAATATTGGGTGACCAAAATTTTGAGTAATTGAATTGGTGTTAAGTCAAGTAATTATTTAAAAGACATTTTCAGAAACTTAAAAATATTCCTCCATTCTAATATAAAATATCTTCTTTTTGGATGGAGAGAGGGTAGTAGAACTTAGGAAAAGAAAGTTCCCATAAAAGTGACACGGAGCTTCTGTATTCCCGAGAGACCCATGTAGTGTCAGCTCATAATTCTTCCATTTGCCCAAATCCTGTTTCTCAAAAAAAATAAGTGTGGGGGACGGGGAGCACTTTTATTTTCTAGTCTTAATTTCCTAGCCAGCTGCCATTCTAAGTAGCACTGATGCAAATATAACTTTTAGCAAACATTTCTGGAAACTCTCAGCAGAACAAACAAATTAGAATTAGCCAAGTGATGTTGAATTGCAAGGTCCATCAGTAACAGTGGGAAATACTACTGACACTTATTTTCGTGGCATTCTATGAAAGAAGAAAAAGGAAACAATGCTGTTCAAGAGATTTCAGTGTTACAATTCAAGTCTACCCAAGAACATCTATTTGAAAAGAGACGCAAAGCCATGGTCATTCAGCTGAACAGGTGAGCTGCTTTACCACTGACCAGCTTGAATATAGTTATGCATCATTTAAAAACTGATGACGCAACAGTATCAGCAACTTACATAAGGTCTACTCTCCCTCTACCTGACCCCTGGAAGCCACTGAAACGGATGCCTTTCAAATGACATCCAATATCTCTTGAGAAAAATTTTTAGTTACTGACAGGCACTCAGACATCACAGCAGGAGACAGTTGGTTTCTGGCTTCAGTTAGATAACATCTTAGCCTGTGATCACAGACCACAATTTTGCAGACTTCCTCCCAATTCAATCATGAGTGCTGAAAGGAGAATGCATAAATGCCTGTCTCTCTTCTTACTAGGGTTTATGCACAACCAGCTCCCTTGTATCCTCAAATACTTTACCCCTTAATTAAAATCCCCCAAATTATTTCATTCATTTTACCGTCCTCTGGATTTTTGCAGAATGTAGTCAGGGCAGTTGACTGTGGATCTGAAGAAGAATTTTAGTTTTGTCTTGTGATTTCTCAGCAACTGCTTTTAATAAAGTCCTCACCTGTCTTATATACCAGCAGAGTCATAAAAGCTGCATGTTCCCACCTACATCTAAGTCCAGGGATCAACAGTAAATTCCACCCAATGATTGAATGGTACTTCACATAATTACCATGACATCAATTTTATCTTATCTTGTTTCAGCCCTTAGATTATTTTTTGTTTTGAGCCATTTTCAGATGGTGTTGACTGCAAGGTCAGCCTATGAAACAAGAGAACTCTGTTATTTTCTACATAATTTTTTCAAGATTTATACACAACATCCTGAAAGTTGACACTTTCCTATAAACAAGATCTTTACAAGTATTACATTTAATTAGCTAAGTACCTGATGTTTACTTAAAAAAGCAGAGCTGAAAAATTCAGATTCTAGATACAGAGCATTTCTAGCCTTACAACATTATCCCAGTAGAAAACAGAAAAAGAAAACATACACATATTTAGACTCTTCTAAAATTAAATGTGCATCAGGTTTTAATAAGGATGCATGGAGAAGGTATAAGGTGATGCTGAGAAGGACTGATTGGTTCTCAATATTTGTGCCTTTACCCCCTTACTTTACTTTTGAAAAGCTCAGTTTCTTCCAAACAGAAAAATACTTAAATTTCACATCTTGCCAACTGTGGAACATTTTGCTCCAAGATTCCCTGTACATTGTATTCCCAAAATTTACCAAGAGCCTCAGGCTCCTATTAGGGCTGCTTCTATCCTGCCTTTAGGGTTGTGATCCTAAAAAACCTTCCTGCCTCCGTCTACTCTGCTTAGTGCCATTTCTGTAAGAACTTAGACACAAACTACCAAATACTTTCCCAGGGGGAAGATCCCTGTAAACACAAAAAGCAATTCTCATTTAACATGAAGAAATGGACCAAAGAAAAGAAAGTTGTTCTGTGGCTTATTATCTCCAATAAGTTGATTTGTTTGTTGTAGCCATGCATTCTGGGAAACAAACTCACTCAGAAGGACAATGCAGATAGTGGAGTGAAGTTTATTACACCTGTGGGCCCAAGGCAGAGTCTCCTCTAAACCAAGGACCCTGACCAGTTTCTGTGAAAACCTTATATACCCTAAATGTACGTGCTCAAACCCACCTCCCCAAATTCCCTGAAACTAATCTGAACAACGGAAAAGAAAGATACAATCAAAGTTAACCCGTGATTCATATGCCTTAAGCCTAGGTAGTTAACAGTGGACAATTATCAGTAGGCCTGTCGTCATACCCCAATAAGCATAATAGAATTTATGATTCTATTCAGTTACACAGATAATTAGGGTATTCTTTTAGGTGATGGAGAGTCTAGGTACAAGCCTGGGGCTCTTCCATCCAGGGGGTCTGGTTTTCCAGTTGGTTTGTCTTTTCCATAGATACTGGGCATATAGCTCAAAGTTCACAGTCCGGCCCAAGATGGAGTCCTGCTTTCAAGATGGAGCCTGTTCTGCCTGTTTCCTCCTTCACTTTCAGTTCTTCCACCTTTTTCAGATTTCCATATTCCCCTTCCATAGTTTCTTCCAGTATCTACTCTATCCATTCACCTTTAAAAGATATATATTTTTTGGCTGGGCTGGGTCACAGCTGTGGGATGTACAGGACCTTAGCAGAACAAAGGATCTAGTGCCCTGACCAGGGATTAGACCTGGTCTCCTGCACTGGAAGTGCAGAGTCTTAGCCACTGGATCACCAGGTAAATCCCCTGTTCTCCTTTTCCTGGTGATGACTGGTATCACCATTCTTCATGAATTTCTGCCATTTAAACCCCAAAGGGTTGGCAGTGTATTTTCAAAGTAGAAGGCTTATTTTGGAAATCTAGAACCTTTATAGCTTTAGGAGAAGAAAGCCTTTCATGTCTTATGGGAAACTTCCTTTTCCCTCCCTCCCTTACAGTCAATCAGTCATTTCACTCTCCATTATCTTAGTCTCTCCCCTCCATTTGCGCCTTCTTTCAAAACTTCTTTCTTTTGTATCTGGAAAATTAAGTAGAATTTATGTTTCTTGTGTGATCTTATTAAAGTATTTTCATTTGGTTTATGATTGGTTATGGATTCCATTTTTATTTCACATGTTTCTATGTAAGAATTAAGAATATTAGGGGATTCATATGAACATTTTATAGTGTTTTTAGAGTTTACAGTTTTTTAACATGATGTGGCAAAATAAACTATACAAAAGAGTTGTCAAAAATAATCCCTTCTGGGAGGTGGGTTGTAGGTACAAGTGGGAAAGGACATATATATACCTATGGCTGATTCATGTTGATTTATGGCAGAAGCCAACTCTATATTTTAAAGTAATTATCCTCCAGTTAAAAATAAATAAGTTTAAAAAAAAAATAAAACAATTCCTTCTACATGTGACCACTCCCTGACCCCAGATCCCAGTTTCTCTACTCTGTAGTAATGTTTCCAATTCCTTATATATGTTTCTACACATAGCCTATGTATACATGAGTAAATACATTAACTTCCCATCCCCGTCCAAATTCTCCTTAAAACAATGAACAGAATATAAAATTGAAGGAAACTCTGCCTTTGTCCTCAGAGTTTAGAGAAACATCTTTCTGTTAATATAGTATAAATTATACTTTTCTATACTTCTTAAAGTATAGAACACATATTACTTTTAATTATAATTGGGGAAATTAAATTTTAATTAACTGGGAAAAACAATTTTTATTTATAATTGGGTGAAGTACTATTAACAAAAACATTTTAAAGTCAAACAATTTTATGTAGCTGCTTCCACATATTATTAACAGGACTATCCCATACTTGGCAGCTTTATTTCCCCCCTTCTTTGGATAACTTGTTGGAGAAGGCAATGGCAACCCACTCCAGTACTCTTGCCTGGAAAATCCCATGGACAGAGGGGCCTGGTAGGCTGCAGTCCATGGGGTCGCTAGGAGTCGGACACAACTGAGCGACTTCACTTTCACTTGGATAACTTGTAGGGCTGGTGGGTGAGATGTCCAGACCTCTCATTCATCTACTGTTGTCTCTCAGTTGCTAAGGGACTTCTCTGGTGGCTCAGGCAGTAAAAAATCCACCTGCAATGCAGGAGACCTGGGTTCAATCCCTGGCTTAGGAAGATCCCCTGGAAAAGGAAATAGAAATGCACTGCAATACTCTTGCCTGGAGAATTCCTTGGACAGAAGCCTGGTGGGCTACAGTCCATGAAGTCACAAAAAGTGGGACACAATCCCTAACACAAGACACCATTTCCATTGCTAAAATCCGCAGTGCCCATTACAAAGAGGTAGACTGGCTAAAGACACTAGGACTGTTATCTGAAAACTGGATTTGCCTCTTGGTGGATGTCAAGCCACTATACGCAACCAAACCGAAGATCAGGAGAAGGAAGTATTTATTATTACTTGCAGCAAGTAAGGAGAACACACGGATCTTTCCCAAAGCAGTATCTCCTCAAAAGGCAAAATTGGGGAAGTTTTAAGTTAAGGGTATGTGCTTATTCATGCAGGAGCTTGAACTCAGCATAGAATTGGGGCAGAGGTCAACAGAATCCTAGCTTTAGTTGATTGAAGTCAGGAGGGTCGACAGGTATGCAGGTCAGGAAGCAACAGTTAGAAATGGACATGGAACAACGGACTGGTTCCAAATCAGGAAAGGAGTACTTCAAGGCTGTATATTGTCACCCTGCTTATTTAATGTTTATGCAGAGTACATCATGAGAAATGCCGGGCTGGATGAAGCACAAGCTAGGATCAAGACTGCAGGGAGAAACATCAATAACCTCAGATACGCAGATGACACCAGCCTTATGGCAGAAAGCAAAGAAGAACTAAAGAAAAGAGCCTCTTGATGAAAGTGAAAGAGGAGAGTGAAAAAGTTAGCTTAAAACTCAGCATTCAGAAAACTAAGATCATGGCCTCTGGTCCCATTACTTCATTGCAAATAGATGGGGAAACAATGGAAATAGTGAGAGACTTTATTGGGGGGCGGGGCTCCAAAATCAATGTGACCACAGCCATGAAATTAAAAGACGCTTGCTCTTTTGAAGAAAAGTTATGACCAACCTAGACAACATATTAAAAAGCTGAGATATTACATTACTAGCAAAGGTCTGTCTAGTCAAAGCTATGGTTTTTCCAGTAGTCATGTATGGATGTGAGAGGTGGACTATAAAGAAGGCTGAGCACTGAAGAACTGATGCTTTTGAACTGTGGTGTTGGAGAAGACTCTTGAGAGTCCCTTGGACAACAAGGAGGTCCAACCAGTCCATCCCAAAAGAAATCAGTCCTGAATATTCACTGGAAGGACAGATGTTGAAGCTGAAGCACCAACACTTTGGCCACTTAATGTGAAGAGCTGACTCATTTGAAAAGACCCTGATGCTGGGAAAGATTGAAGTTGGAAAGAGAAGGGGATGACAGAGAATGAGATGGTTGGACGGTATCACCAACTCAATGGACGTGAGTTTGAGTGAACTCCAGGAGTTGGTGATGGACAGGGAGGCCTGGCGTGCTGCAGTCCATGGGGTCTCAAAGAGTCAGAAACGACTGAGCGACTGAAATGAACTGAGGAGGGTCAATGTAATCATTCCATCCTCCACATGGGTGGGGGCCTTGGTTCCTGCAGAACTCAAAGATACTGTATGTATTATTATGTATTATTATACATCTCTTGCGAAAGAACTCTGCTTTATCACTGCACTATTGCTTGCCTTTTCTCTGTTCCTGCATTCCTTTGTTCCCTTAAGATCATTAATTACTTAATGACCTATATGAGAAAAGAATTTTAAAAAGAATAGAAAAAAACATTTTTTAATAAAAGTATTTTAAAAAGTGAGACTTCTCTGGTGGTCCCATGACTAAGAATCTGCTTTCCAATCCAGGGGACATGGGTTCTATTGCTGGTCTGGGAAGATTCTACACTTTGAAGGGCAACTAAGCCTCTGCTCCACAACTAGAAAAAGCCCATATGCCACAACAAAGACCCAGTGTAGCCACCAAAAAAAATTTTTTTAAGATTATAAATTAGTGAGTCCTGTTTAAGGGCAAGCTTGTGGCCAGCTTTAGATCACAAAATGGCTTAGGTGAAAAATAACTTCTCTTATATCTAGAAAGCCATTCCTGGTTCTCTTTCTCTAGGGACCCCCTAACTTAACTGGTTCCAGATGACAAGGAAAATATCCATCCTTGCAAGGCAAAGTCCTGAAAGCATGTCATAGTACAGAGCAGGCGTCAGGAACATCTTTTCTTAGCAATATGACACGGTGATGGCAAGGAGATCAAACCAGTCAATCCTAAAGGAAATCAATCCTGAATATTCATTGGAAGGACTGATGCTGAAGCTCCAATACCTGGGCCACCTGATGTGAAGAGCGGACTTATTAGAAAAGACCCTGATGCTGGGAAAAATTGAAGGCAGGAAGAGAAGGGGATGACAGAGGATGAGATGGTTGGATGACATCACTAACTCAGTGGACATAAGTTTGAGCAAGCTCCCAGAGATGGTGAAGGACAGGGAAGTCTGGTGTGCTGCAGTCCATGGGGTCACAGAGTTGGACGCAATTAAGCAACGGAACAACCACAACTACGTGACTCAGTGAAGTACACACAGGCTATGCTAAAATGCATGGATTTTTTTCTAATGACATTTTGTCATTTACTCTATTTTTTTTTTTCAGAATAACTACCTTTGTAAATGTTTCATATACTCAGTTGATTTGTTTTATAAAACATGATTTAATCTTTCTAATAGCAAAGTATGATTATCACAAACATATTGCCTCAATCAGAAGAACAACTGAGATATGTAAAATTCTTGCTTTTTCAAGTAGCTTTTGCTTCAGTGATTCCAAAGATGCATTACATGATTTTAAATTTTCAAGCCACACAAGAGTATTTATGAGGAAAAATAAGTCTTCCACTTAACACACTCCCATTCCCAAAAGGATTCACTTTGAACAATTTCTTAATGTTTCCAGAAATTTTCTGAGTACATAAACACATTTTATGGGGGGGTTGCTGTATACAAATAGAAACATAATAAACATATTGTTGAATGTCTTACCTTCTCTTTTTACATCTAGCAATGTATTTTGGTGCTTTTTTTCCATATCCAACCACACAAATCTAAACATACTTTTTAAAATATTACCCAGTAGGAAATTCCTTGTGGTCTAGCTGTTAAGACTCTGTGCTTTCACTGCTGAGGGCCTGGTTTCAATCCCTGATTGGGGAAATAAGATCTGCAAGTGGCTTGGTCAGAAAAAAAAATAGTACAAAGAATTATGAATCATGAATTACTTAACCAGCCCTCTAATAAGCATTATTTGGATTATTTCCAAGTTTTTTACTATTACAAATAGTACTATATTTATTATCCTTGTTCTGGTTACATGTACATTTATAGTTCTACGATACACTGAGAAGTGTAATTGCTGGATCAAAGAATTTGAGTGTTTTAAACTTATTTAGAGATTGCTCAAGTGCTCTTCTCCACCACCACCCCAAAGTTGATGTCATGAAATATGTTAATTTCTGTGAAATAGATGAAAAAGAGTATCTAATTTTTATTTATATAATTTTGAGCAAGGCTAAACATCATTTCATAAATTATAGAGAACTTATGGATTATTTTTCTGTAACTACCTATTCAAAAATATTCCTCAAGTTGTTAATTTTATCTTTAATTTTGTATAAATATTTTATATATAGTAGTTTGTATCTGCTAATCCCAAACTCCTAATTTATATCCTCTCTACCCATCCCCCACCACCCCGCCACTTATGTGGTAACCATAAGTTGTTTCCTTTGTAAGTCTATTTCTACACAACATGATAAATCCACTATGCTTCAGTTTTTTTAAAAAACTGATTACCATAATAAATTTACTTACTCAAAAAAAAAAAGAGAAATTAAACATAAATCATATCTTTAACAGTCTGGTTGCTATGAATTAAAAGTATTGGGATTTTTCCCTCAATATTCTCTTTGACTTGTCATGAGGCTATGAAGACAGAACTCCTAACCTCAACTTGACTCTTGAATGTTGTGTAGCTATTTCTTGTAGTCTTTACCGTGTTCCATCTAAATCAGATTGATCAGGCTGTTTGTTTAAAATACAGATTCTTGGGTCCCATCTGGGATCTCCTGGATCAAATTCTCAGTCAGCTGAGCCAAAAGATTTGCATTTTATGTGCCAAAGCTTGCAAACCATGATTGTGCAGCACCGTTTAGCAAACCAGCCATGTAGTTAAGGTGTAATAGCATGTGGTTTCATCTTCAGCTGTCCCTGTAGCACAACTAAATTGAAAATGGTAGAGTCATTTGTTCAGCTCTGCAAGCCTCCACTTCCCGCCAACAGCTGGAACCCCAAGCACCAGGAACCTGCGATAAAGATAGCCCGAAGCACCAAACAACTATCCCCGTGGTCACAGACTCAAAGGCTGGCAGCAGACAGTTTCTCAGTTAAGATAAAGTTTTTAATCAGCAGCAGCAGGTAATTGACTGACAGCCTGAAAGAACAACCTGAGACGTGATGTCTAACACACGCAGCAGCAACAAACTCTGCCCAGAAGTGATGGACAAGAAGCAGGCCAACTTGACACATGCTAACCACCTGAGAATATCCTCTGCTATTTCAGTCAAAACAGCATGGCCTAATCAATAATGCAAACATCCTGTTTCCCGGGCTAACAGACTCTGTCACTGGATTCCTCAGAGAGATAAAGAAACTGCTGCTACAATTATGCATAATCTTCCTCTAGCCTGAAATGTCAATAGAGGAGGTAAATAATGCTGCAGAGAGAGGAAAACCTCACAGGTGAAAAGTAATTTGCTTAACATTTTTCCTTTTTTTTTTTTTTTGGTTTTGCACATACCTCCTCCCACTTTCATTTAATAAAGCTTTTGGTAGTGGACTATCAATGAAAGGCTTCATGAAAGAATTAGGTTTTGTGCAAAAACCAAAAAAGAAGAAACTGAATTGATAGAGTGGTTTAGTTATATTTATAGTACATGAGGAGAGAGAAAAATGAAGCCCAAAGGAACTTTCTACTCTCATTCTGTTGAAGTCTTAGGAGACATTAGATGTGTTGTGGGTTTGCTTAAAGCCTCCCCATCCTGAAGGGCTTGGCTTTTTTGCTGCTAGAGGTAAGGGTGCTACATTCAGAAAATTGTGTCTTTTCCCTCTGTGTCTGTATCAATTGCCATGTGCAGATTCAGAGACAGTGAAGAACTTGGTGGGAGGCAATCATAGTCACTTTCATTAAGTAAAAGACATGTCCTTGGAATAATGCCTTTGGGGGGTCACAGGTGCCCCATGATTCCCTCAATAAGGAGGGCCAGCAGTGTGGCTGTCCTGGTGTGAAATGTAGGCTACAATTCAACAGAAAGTATATTCAAAAGGAAAGAGGGAAAGGGAAAGTTGCTCAGTCGTGTCCAACTCTTTGTGACCCCATGGACTGTACAGTCCATGAAATTCTCCAGGCCAGAATACTGGAGTGGGTAGCCTTTCTCTTCTCCAGCGGATCTTCCCAACTCAGGGGTCGAACCCAGGTCTCCCAAATTGCAGGTGGATTATTTGCCAGCTGAGCCACAAGGAAACCTTGTCACAAACATTATCCTGACACTCTTTCACCACATACCCAACCACTCCAACCCCCAAGCTCTAGTTGAACAGGAGGGTGGAAGGATTCTACCTAAGCTCATAGTCTAAGTGCTGCCTAAGGGAATTCCCTGCTGATCCAGTGGCTAAGACTCCTTGCTCCCAAAGTAGGGAAATGGGATTTGATCCCTGGTCAGGGAACTAGGTCCCACATGCCATGACTAAGTGTTCAAATTCTTAGTCCTGCAGGCCACCACTAAAGATCCCAAGTCCCACAACAGAGATTCCACATGCCACAATGAAAGACTGAAGATCCCGTGTGAAACAACCAAGACCTGATGCAGCCAAATAAATAAATATTTTCTAAATAAATAAAGGTAGAAGGTCATGTGCTCATCTCCTCTTTTAAGAACTCCAAAATTGCAACTTACTGCTAAACAACCATTGACAGGAAAATGTTGGATCACACCAATGAAAGATATCCCATGTCCAAGGGCAAAGAAGAAGCCCCAACAAGACAGTAGGAGGGGCAAAATTGCATTTAGAATCAATGGCTCAAAGAAAACCTTTTGCACGCCAGGACCCAGAGACCCCACAGGGACTGAGCCAGATGTGCCTTTGAGTGTTTGAGTGTCTCCTGCAGAGGCATGGGTCAGTAGTAGCCTGCCAGAGAGCAGGGCTTCTGGCTGCAGCAGACCTGGGTCACACAACATTACCCACCATAGAGTCACCAAGCAGATGACCCACAGACTGCATAGCAATTATACCAAAGACATTCTCACACTGTTAAGAAAGTTGTAGGGCCCATAACAGATTTCCCAACTTGGGGATCCAGCAAAGGGACTGAGAACCCCAAGGGAATTTGACATTGGAGGCCAGTGGGATTTGATTATAGATTCCACAGGACTGGGGAAACAAACTCTTGGAGGGCACAAACAAAACCATGTGTGCACCAGGAGCCAGGAGAAAGGAGCAGTGTCCCCAAAATAGACTGAGTCAGTTTTGCCTGTGAGTATCCAGGAGTTTCTGGTGGAGGCATGGGTTGACAGTTTGGCCTCAGGCCAAATAACAGGGAGGGAACACAGCCCGACTCATCAACAGAAAATTGGATTAAAGATTTACTGAGTATGGCCCTGCCCATCAGAACAAGACCCAGTTTCCCCCACAGTCAGTCTCTCCCAAAAGGAAGCTTCCATAAGCTTCTTATCCTTATTCATCACAGGGAAGACAGAATGAAAACCACAGTCACAGAAAATTAACCAATCTGGTCACATGGACCACAGCCTTGTCTAACTCAATGAAAGTATGAGCTATACCATGTGGGGCCACCCAAGACAGATGGGTCATGGTGAAGAGTTCTGACAAAATGTGGTCCACTGGAGAAAGGAATGGCAAACCACTTCAGTACTCTTTCCTTGAGAACCCCATGAACAGTATGAAAAGGCAAAATATAGGACACTGAAAGATGAACTCCCCAGGTCAGTAGGTGCCCAATATGCTACTGGAGAAGAGTGGAGAAATAACTCCAGAAAGATGAAGAGATGGAGCCAAAGCGAAAACAATGCCCAGTTGTTGATGTGACTGATGATGGACGTAAAGTCAGATGCTGTAAAGAACAATATTGCATAGGAATATGGAATATTAGGTTCATGAATCAAGGTAAATTGGAAGTGGTCAAACAGGAGATGGCAAGAATGAACATTGACATTTTAGGAATCAGTGAACTAAAATGGACTGGAATGGGTAAATTTAATTCAGATGACCATTATATCTACTACTGTGGGCAAGAATCAAAAATGATTGAATGATCTCTGTTCATTTCCAAGACAAACTATTCAATATCACAGTAATCCAAGTCTATGCTCCAACCACTAATGCCAAAGAAGCCAAAGTTAAACAGTACTATGATGATTTATAAGACCTTCTAGAACTAACACCAAAAAAAGATGTCCTTTTCTTCATAGGGGACTGGAATGCAAAAGTAGGAAGTCCAGAGATACCTGGAATAACAGGGAGGTTTGGCCTTGGAATACAAAAAGAAGCAGGGCAAAGGCTAACAGAGTTTTGCCAAGAGAACGCATGGGTCATAGCAAACACTCTCTTACAACAACACAAGATGACTCTACACATGGACATCACTAGGTGGTCAATACCAAAATCAGATTGATTATATTCTTTGCAGCCAAAGATGGAGAAGCTTTCTACAGTCAGTAAAAACAAGACCGGGAGCTGACTGTGGCTCAGATCATGAACTCCTTACTGCAAAATTCAGACTTAAATTGAAGAAAGTAGGGAAAACCACTAGGTCATTCAGGTATGACCTAAATCAAGTCCCTTATGATTATACAGTGGAAGTGACAAATAGATTCAAGGGATTAGATCTGATAGAGGGCCTGAAGAACTATGAACAGAGGTTAGTGACACTGTACAGGAGGCAATGATCAAAACCATCCCCAAGAAAAAGACATGCAAAAAGGCAGAATGGTTGTCTGAGGAGGCCTTACTAATACATGAGGGAAGAAGAGAAGCTAAAGGCAAAGGAGTAAAGGAAAGATATACTCATTTGAATGCAGAATTCCAAAGAATAGCAGGGAGAGATAAGAAAGCCTTCTCAGTGATCAATATAAAGAAATAGAGGAAAATAATAGATTGAGAAAGACTAGAGATCTCTTCAAGAAAATTAGAGATATCAAGGGAACATTTCATGCAAAGATGGGCACAATAAAGGACAGAAATGGTATGGACCTAACAGAAGCAGAAGATAATAAGAAAAGGTGGCAAGAATACACAGAAGTACTATACAAAAAAGATCTTCACAACCCAGATAACCACAATGGTGTGATCACTCACCTAGAGCCAGACATCCTGGAATGCAAAGTCAAGTGGGCCTTAGGAAGCATCACTTCAAACAAAGCTAGTGGAGGTGATGGAATTTCAGCTGAGCTATTTCAAATCCTGAAAGATGATGCTGTGAAAGTGCTACACTCAATATGCCAACAAATTTGGAAAATGCAGCAGTGGCCACAGGATGGGAAAAGGTCAGTTTTCATTTCAATCCATAAGAAAGACAATGCCAAAGAATGTTCAATCCTTGGTCAGGGAGCTAAGATCCCTCATGCTGTGTGGAGTTACCAAAATTAAAAAAAAAAAAGTTCAGAGAGTTGAGAGAATACAATCATTACTGAGTATGTCACTCCCTCTCCCTACCCATCAAATACTGTATTTTTAACAATTTCTTTTGCTTTGAAAATTATTTCTATCCTTTGTGATGGAGACATGCTGGATCAGGTCCTAGAAAGGTTGAAAGCTCTGACCTCAAGCATAAAGCATTCGAGGCTTACCCTCTCTCATAGTGTCATGTGAAATCTCTCTTCCAGACCTGACCTCTCCCCTGAGCTTCACACCAGGGTCTTGTTTCAGTACACTAATGAGACATTGCTGTGTAACCAATCACCCCAAAGTCTGGAGCTTAAAACAACAAACATTTGTTACCTCACATACTTTCCGAGGGTCAGAAATCTGGGACCGCCTTAGTTGGGTGAATCTGAATCAAGGTCTCTCTTGAGACTGCAGCCCAGCTGTCACATGTGGTTGCAGTCATCTCGAAGCTCAACTAGGGCAGAGAACCAATTTCCTAACTCATGTAAGTGGTTGCTGGCAAGCCTCAATTCCTCATTCAGACAGGATATTTATAACACAGGCTTCTCCATAGGGTGGTTAACAGCATAACAATGTGGTGGGCAGTGGGAAGAAGCAGGGGAGGGAGAGGAGGCACCCCAAACATCCACTGGAACCCTCATTCATTGTTAGTGGGAATACCAATAGTATTGTCATTTTAGAAAAGTTTGTCAGTTTCTTGTAACATTAAATATATATTTATGTTGTGATCTAACAATCTCTCTCCTAAGTATTTATCCAAGAGAAATTATGTCTGTGCAAAGACCTGCAGGTGAAAGTTTATCAAAGCTTGAAGCATAATAGCCAAAACTAAAAATAATTCAGTTGTTCTTCAACTGGTGAATGTATATGCAAAGTATGGCACCTCCATACATAGGAATTCTATTCAACAATAAAAAGAAAGAAACTATTGGTACCTGTAAAGCAGGAGTGAATCTCAAAATCATTAGGCTAAGCAAGGAAATCTGGCACAAAAGGTGTGATTCTGGAAAAGGCAAAACTATAGGGATAGAGATCAGAGTTTTGGAAATAGAGTGAGGAGTTTGACTCCAGAGAAACACAGAGGAAATTTTCTGTTTGAGTGCAGTGGTGGTTATATGACCGTATACTTTTTTTTTTTTTTTAATTTCGGCTGGGCTGAGTCTTCATGGCAGAGAGTGGGCTCTTCACTGGGATGCACAGGCTTCTCTAATTGTGGCACAGGGCTTCGTTGCCCTGTCACATGTGGGATCTTAGTTTCCTGACCAGGGATCAAACCTGCATCCCCTGCATTGGAAGCACAGAGTCTTAATCTCTGAACCACCAGGGGAGTCCTTCTATGACGTTATGCTTTTCTTGATACTCATAGCATAATCTGGAAATGATGGATTTTACTGTATGTCAATTATACATCACTAAGTCTGATTTTATTCATTGGAAGGACTGATGCCAAAGCTGAAGCTCCAATACTTTGGCCACTTAAGGAAAAGACCCTGATGCTGGGAAAGATTGGAGGCAAAAGGAAATGGGGGCAGCAGACGGTGAGACGGTTAGATAGCATCACCAGTTCAATGGACTTGAATTTGAGCAAACTCCGGAAGATAGCAAAGGACAGAAGCCTGTCATGCTGTAGTCCATTGGGTCACAAAGAGTCTGACCTTCAGACTTAGTGACTAAACAAGCCTGACTTAAGGAAAATATAAAAGTAAAGGTGGGGAGGGCAAGAGAAAAGGCATGAAAGTATGACAGCATGGTGTATGCAAGAAAGAGACTCCAACAGTTCAATCTTACAAGGACATAACTGTCAAAGCAAGGAATGCAAGGACACAGTCCTGAGCCTTTCACTCATGCGAGCAGCTTTCACCTCAAGCTCAATATATTCAACATGAAAGCCCCCATCCCTCTGTCCTAGAAAAGTACCATCTTGCCTGTTGAGGATGTAATTTTCCTAGTCAGTGAAACCCTAAAGCTGGAGTCATTGTCCACGTCTCCCTCTATCTGCCCTGCCAAATCCATGCTGCTCTCTTGCAATGCCATGGCTTTTGTACTTTTGGTGGTGGCAGCAGTGGTACGCTGATGACCACGAGGGTTTTCCGTTTCTCTCATGTACCATTTCTTTTTCTTACCCCACTGCTCCTATATAGTTCAGGCTTTTGTTTCGTCTCACCAGGATTAGAACATGGCAGCCCTCTAACCAGTGTTTGTGCATCTAGTCACTCACCCTTCTTGCCAGATGAGTCTTCTGAAAACGCCAACCTTATCCTACCATGTCCTAAACGAAAATTGATTCAATGTCTTTGTCAACAAAAAGACTCTCTGCTTGATCCGAATCTACTTTTCAAGTTTATTCCTCAGTCCACCCAGGTCAACAGCCTGCTTCAGAGCCAGCCAATCTGAGTTGTGCAGTTCCACCTGTGTGTATTTTCTTCAAGAGAGATCTTACAGTTTTGAGTTGCCCTCTCCTTTCCTCTCCCTATATTTATATTTTTTTAAATATATTTATTTATGAATGTATTCATCTATTTGGGTGAACCGGGTCTTAGTTGCGGCATTCAGGATTTTTCAGTTGTGGCATGTGGGATCTAGTTCCTGACCACAGATTGAACCCGGGCCCCCAGCATTGGGAGTGCAAAGTCTTAGCCACTGAACCACCAGGGCAGTCCCTCCTCTCCATATATTTCAATCCTTTTCTTCTACCATGACTCAGCACAAGTCCTCTATCTCCCCACTTTCATCTCTTGCTCCTTAAGTTGCACTTGCTTCCTTCTCTGAACTCGGCAATACTGATTGTTCAGTATCCAGGAAGTGGTTGTATTGATAATGGTATTTCTACAGCCATTGAAAGAGATTACAAACTACTTTCCTTTTCATCATCCAGTTTGAGGACTTCTCAACAAACCTAGGAGATTATTCTTATTTCAAAGTTAAAAAATCTGAGGCTCTGTAATGCATGGTGATTTGCCTAAGGCCACATAGCTAAGAAATGAATTTTTGAAATGAACAAATGAAGACAGAACTAGGAAATTGACTTAGCAATCAAGAGGAAGAGGCAGGACTGTTTTTAATAGAGAAGAAACTATTTAAAGTCAGAAAAGGACTATGTCAAGTCAGAATTCAACCATGATTTGCATTCTTACAGACCACACTATCTGTTTGGCTTTTGTCAGATCGGTAAGATACAGTAAATGGTAGTACTTAATCTAAACAGTTCAACAGATGAACTTTTAATAAACTTGAAACTGGAAAACAGTACCCTAAGCAAGGACTTATTTCTGCTTCTGTGACTGTTGGAGCTGGCTGTGTGGGAGAGTTAACTACTATGATAAATGCGGAATTAAAACTAAAAAGCTCTGATGTATATTTTTAGAGGACAGAAACAATTAAAATTAAATGTAACTCAAAATTCAGTTCGTAGAGTTGGCATTTAAATTGGCTGTTTAGCAAAATTCTATATGATTAAAGTAGTCACTTGAAAATGTCTTTCAAAGTAAAGCATTTTAGTATGCTCCAGTTCTTAGATGATCGATATCACTTGATCTTTGTGTTCTCCTCTGGAATTGACTTGTTCTGCAGGTTGAGTTAGGAACTCTTGGACTAATGTTTTAGAAAGGAGCTTATCAGAATAAAAGAAGAAAGAGAATCTTATCTGACAATAAAGTATCCTGGTCCTTTAAATACTGATAGCATCTTCAGTGTAGAAAGGAGGATAGGGAGGAATCATTTTCTTCATATTAAAGGCTTGGACCTTTATCTCACAGTCCATTTTGAGTTATTGGATGTGTGACTATCTTTGAGGGTGCTGATGAATCAGAAAATTCTTGCGGTTGTGCTTCTGACCTAGAACATTTTTTAAAATGTTCTATTTTTTAAAACCCCATGTGAACAACCATATGATCTCTGAGAAAGGATATCTAATTTATTCCATTTTTTATTTCATCTAGAGTTATACCAAAACCATGACCAGCAGATAAGAAACCAATTTTTAAAACTCCCTGGGGTACACATGAAAAGATGCTCAACATCACTAATTATAAGAGAAATGTAAATAAAAACTACAATAAGGTATCACTTCATACCAATCAGAAGGCCATCACCAAAAAAATTTACAAACAAAAAATGCTGGAGAGGATGTGGAGAAATGGAAACCCTCTTACACTGTTATTGGGAATGCAAATTGGTACAGCTACTGTGGAGAACAGTATGGAGGTTTCTTAAGAAACTAAAAATAGAACTACCCTATGATCCAACAATCCTACTCCTGGGCATTTACCCAGAGAAAATCATAATTCAAAAAGACACATGCACCCTAATATTCATTGCAACACTATTGACAATGGCCAGAACATGGAAGCAACCTAAATGTCCATCAACAGAGGAATGTATTGATAAAGAGGTGGTATATATATACAATGGAATATTACTCAGCCATGAAAAGAAATGAAATTGTGCCATTTGCAGAGACCTGTGCTGTGCTTAGTCGCTCAGTTGTGTCCGACTCTTTGTGACCACATAGACTGTAGCCTGCCAGGCTCCTCTGTCCATGGGGATTCTCCAGGCAAGTATACTGGAGTGGGTTGCCATGCCCTCCTCCACGGCATCTTCCCAACCCAGGGATCGAACCAGGGTCTCCTGCACTGCAGGTGGATTCTTTACAGTCTGAGCCACCAGGGAAGCCCAAGAATACTGAAGTGGGTAGCCTATCCCTTCTCCAGGGGATCTTTCTAACCCAGGAATTAAACCGGGGTCTCCTGCTTTGCATGTGGATTCTTTACTAGCTGAGCTACCAGAAATGCGGATGGACCTAAAGACTATCGAACAGAGTGAAGTAAATCAGAAAAATAAATATCATATATGAATGCATATATGTGGAATCTAGAAAAATAGTATAGATGATCTGATTTACAAAGCAGAAATAGAGACACAGACGTAGAGAACAAATGTGTGGATATCAAGGGGGAAGTAGCGGTGGGAGTGGTGGTGATGAATTGGGAGACTGGGATTGACATATATACACTATTGATGCTATATATATAAAATAGATAATTAATGAAAACATACTGTATAGCACAGGGAACTCTACTCAATGTTCTGTGGTGACCTAAACAGAAAGAAAATCCAAAAAAGGGGGGTTATTTGTAAATATATAGCTGATTCGCTTCGCTGTAGAGCAGAAACTAACATGACATCATAAAGCAACTATGCTCCAATAAATTAATACAAAAACAAGCTAAAATCCCCAGGGCAGAGACTAGCTGGATATTCACCAAATACTTTTCCTCTTCCTCTGCACCCAAATAAACACTTCCCAACCCCTGAGCACTCAAGAAGACCATATAATCAGTTCTTGTGAATTAGATGTTAAAAGGGATGTGCCTCTGTCCATCAAGGCAGTTAAGAGGGCTTCCCCCTGTGCTACCTGGATAATGCTAGGGTGCCTCTGAGGTGACACGTTGAAGATAGCAGAGTCACAGCACCGAAAGAGCCTGATCCTCAGTCAACTGTATATAGAAGACCCTCCATACCTTCCACCTTCCACCACTAACTGCATTGATCTTCACAGTGAGAAAGAAATAAATTGTCATTATGATAAGGCATCAGAGTTTCGGAGATTGTTTATCAGACTACTGGCTGTTGGCCTACTTACTATCTCTTTGCTCCCCTCAAAAGAAATTTCTACCACTATGAGCTACCATGCAATGTCTAAACAATTCTTTTGTCTTCACATTTTTTTTTTTTTTGTTCTAGCTGCCTGCTCAAAGCCAGTGGATCCTAACTTGGAAGCCAAGGAATTTTTTGAATTTGATAAAAATTCAAAACCCTTATCTGTCAGAAAATAAACAAATGCACTCATGTTCCCAATTTTTTTTTAATTGGAAGATAATTGCTTTACAATGT
Organism: Bison bison bison; assembly: GCF_000754665.1. Taxonomy (NCBI): domain Eukaryota; kingdom Metazoa; phylum Chordata; class Mammalia; order Artiodactyla; family Bovidae; genus Bison; species Bison bison. The sequence continues at coordinate 6,583,141 of NW_011494607.1, forward strand.
TGTGTTAGTTTCTACTACACAATGAGGTGACTCAGCTATAAGCATACCTATATCCCCTCACTCTTGAACCTGCCTTCCACCAACCCTGTCCCATCCCCTCTAAGTCATCACAGAGCACTGAGCTGAGCTCCCTGTGTTATACAGCAGCTTCCCACTAGCTAGCTATCTATTTTACACATGAAACTGCAAGTGTTAGTCGCTCAGTAGTATCTGACTCTTTGAGACCCCACAGACTGTAGCCTGCCAGGTTCCTCTGTCCATGGGGATTCTCCAGGAAAGAATAGCCTTTGCAATTTCCAGGGGATCTTCCCAAACCAGGGATCGAACCCAGGTCTTCTGCTTTTCAGGCAGATTCTTTACCATCTGAGTGTAGTGTATATATGTCTAGACTACTCTCCCTATCCGTTCCACCTTCTTCCCCTTCTGTCCACATGTACTTCCTCTTTGTCTGTGTCTCTATTTGTGCTCTGCAAATAGACTCATCTGTACCATCTTTATAGATTCCATACACATGCATTAATATACAGCATTTGTTTTTCTCTTTCTGACTTACCTCACTCTGTACAACAAACTCTAGATTCATCTACATCACTTCATTCCTTTTTGTATCATGCCCAAAATTTTGCTTAAAACTTCAAAATATTCTCAGAATCCCAGACCCCAGGCTAAGATTCTCGCTATTAGCAATTAGTGTATTAGGAATATAGAGGAACCTGGAGTTAAGTCTTAAGTGTATATTATTTTCAATCTTTCCAGTTTTACTTGTCATCCCCTTCATTGTACAACTGCCCAGTCATATTCACGTCTTTGATCTTTGGATTTTAAAAATGCAAAATAAAACCTAGTTCTCCAACATTGATTTTTCTCTCCCAGAATAGAGACATCAGTGTAACAGTCCCAATGTCAAATATCAATTCTGCAAACAGGCCTTTTGATTTCTGTATTGATTATGAGCAGTCTCTGCATCAGAACCATCAACGATGTGATGGTCAATATTCTATGCCAGGCACTGTGCAATTGCTTTTGGAAACAGCACCTTAACTTCCTAGCATGAGCCTTGAGACCTTTTCAGTTTTGCCCTGTCAAGCTCCCTAATCTCATTTCTCATCAGTATGGCACATAAAATATTTGTTCTTATAGTATCACATGGCTCATTGGTACATGGAATCTACCACGCTCTATGACTTCTATGACTCTATGACATGGAATATCCTCTCCCTAACTATCCAAAATCTCCTGTTATATTTGAAGGTTCAGCCCACGCATCACCTTTCTGGGAACAGATGCTGGCCTGCACACTCCTGAATGAAGTGTCCTCAAGCCTGCTTCCACAGGGTGGCCCAGGCCCAGGCCCAGGCCACAGTACTCCTCACAGTGCAGATTTGCTGCCACGCTTCCCATGGGACTGTTAGCTCCTTGAGGGTGAAGACTGTCTTTTGTTGCATGCTCTTTTTCATGATTTTGTTATTGAAGTATAGTTATTTAAAATGTTATAGTACATTGAAGTATAGCTAATTTAAAATGTTGTGCTAGTTTCAAGTGTATAGCAGTGTGACTCAGTTATAGGCACCTAGCAAAAGGACACCTGCACCTCAGCCCTCTGTTTTCACATTAGTTTTTCTTTCAGGGGACTCCATTCTTTTCTTTTTTAAATTGGAGTATAGTTGCTTTATAATGTTATATTAGTTTCTGCTGCTGCTGCTGCTAAGTTGCTTCAGTCGTGTCTGACTCTGTGTGACCCCATAGATGGCAGCCCACCAGGCTCCCCCGTCCCTGTGATTCTCCAGGTAAGAACACTGGAGTGGGTTGCCATTTCCTTCTCCAATGCATGAAAGTGAAAAGTGAAAGTGAAGTCGTTCAATCATGTCCGACCCTCAGCAACCCCATGGACTGCAGCCTTCCAGGCTCCTCCGTCCATGGGATTTTCCAGGCAAGAGTACTGGAGTGGGGTGCCATTGCCTTCTCTGACATTAGTTTCTGCTGTACAGCAAATCAATCAGCTATATGTATACATATAACCCCTCTTTTTGAATTTCCTTCCTATTTAGGACACCACAGAGCTTTGAGTAGGACTTTCCTGGAGCTCAAATGGTAAAGAATCTGCCTGCAATGCAGGAGACCAGGGTTCAATCCATGGGTCAGGAAGATCCTCTGGAGAAGGGAATCGCAATTCACTCCTGTATTCTTGCCTGGAGAATCCCAGGGTCAGAGGAGCCTGGTGGGCTACAGTCCATGGGGTCGCAAAGAGTCGGACATGACTGAGCGACTAACACACAGAGAGCTTTGAGTAGAGCTCCCTGTGCTATACAGTTGGTTCTCATTAGTTATCTATTTTATACATAATATCAATAGTGATGGGGCTTACCAGATGGTGTTAATGGTAAAGAACCCACCTGCCAATGTAGGAAACTGAAAAGAGACATCAGTTTGATCCCTGGGTCAGGAAGATCCCCTGGAGGACGACATGGCAACCCACTCCAGTATTCTTGCCTGGAGAATCCCTTGGACAGAGGAGCCTGGTGGGCTACAGTCCATAGCGTCGTTGCAAAGAGTCAAACACAACTAAAGCAACTTAGCATGCATGCACACATAAATTGTGTATATATGTCAATGCCAGTCTCCCAGTCCACCCCTCTTCTCTTTCCCCCTGACCCCCGCCCTTGGTATTCATACATTTTGTTGTCTGTGTCTGGGACTCCATTCTTTTTCCTTTATGCCAGTCTCTTCTGTACCTCACAGAATATGATTGCTGATGGATCCTAAACCTCATATGTCAGAGCTTCCATTACCATAAGTGATTTTTCTCAAGTTCGAAGGCAAAAAAAGTCCAGAAGGATGCTGGCCTGACTTTGATCATATTCTTATCCTGGATCAACTGTGACATGTTACATAATGACCCTCTCAATAGATGCCCACATCCTGATCCCAAGAACCTGCCTTACAGGGATCTTGCAGTTGAGACTAAGTTAAGGATCTGGAAAGAAAGATTGTCTTGGATTATCTGTGTGAGCCCAATATAATCACAAGGGTCCTTATAATAAGGAAGCAAGAGAATCAGAAAGAAACAAAGAGAGAGAGATGTAAAGGCAGAAGCAGAGGTCATAGAGGAGAGAAGATGCTATACTGCTGGCTTTGAAGATGGAGGAAGGGGCCACAAGTTAAGAAATGTAGACAGCCTCTGGAGGCCAGAAAAGGAAAGGAAATGCATTTTCCCCCTAAACTTCCAGAAGGCATGCAGGTTTGCTGGCACCAATTTTATCCCAGTGGAACAATTTTGGATTTCTGATCTCCAGAACTGTATAATAATAAATGTGGTTGATTTTAAGCCAATATGTTTGTGATACTACCTTATAGCAGCCATAGGAAATTAATATACCAATCAAATATGGCCAGGGAATGGGCTGAGCTTGAGTCCAACTTGAGTCAGATCCTGCCTCACATTGATTTCCTATGACCAATATCACCCATTAATAGTATCTGCGTTCTAGGCTACATTATGGAGCTGACAGATGTGAAATTGTTTAAGCTATTAAACTCCCTCGAGGACTCTCAACAGCTAAGATTTCTTTAGGATAACATGACCAATTGGTAAATTAAAGGTAAAGATTCTAATATATTGACTTTCCAAGCAATTTATATATATATATATATATATTCTAAAACAACTAAATTGTATAACATATATTAAGATATAACAGTATAAGATTTAATTCTCTAAATTCTCTATTCAGTCATGATCATTAAATGACTCCCAAGTACCAGACACTATCCACCCAGGTGCTGGTGATTATAAATAAAAATTTATGTGTGAACAAAATGTAAGTGATCTCTGGGACTTCTGTGATGATCTAGTGATTAAGGCTCCACACTTCCACTGCAGGGGGCTCGAGTTCAATCCCTGGTTAGGGAACTAAGATCCAGCATGCCTCATGGCATGATCAAAAAGTAAAAGAAGAAGAAGAAATAAATTATATATATATATATATATAATTGAGCTTTGCTTTCACAGTGTGTATTTTGAATAGGAGAGATAAATACTAAATAAAGTCAAATAAATATGTAATTAAAATGTAATTATAAATTATAATAATCTTCTGGCAGCAAAAAGGAGACAAATTATGAAGTAAAATTTAGAGAGAATATAATTTAAATGGGAAACAAGTCAGAAAAATTTAGAGTTTTTATCTCTTCAGATTTCAAGGTAAAAAAAAATCCATCAGAAGTAGAAGTGATTTAGCCACACTGACATCTTTCATCCTTAGGTAAATATAATATATTTCCTGAATAGAGGCTCAATCTGAATTTTGGACATATACCTTCTTCTTTACATTCTTCTTTTATTTATTCCAAATAACCCATTAAGGATTGGTGGCAACTTCCTGTAGAAACTTATTTTGGGCTTTCCAGTGAGCCAGTCTTTAAGACAGAAATATATTCATCTAAAAGGAAAAATTCTCTCTAAATGTATTTAAACACAGAATCTGTGTGTGCTGAAAGGTAGCAAGTAAGATAAATTTGGAAAAAGCTTTGGCTATATTTCTACCCTGGATATCGTTACAAAAGGTATCCTGTTTATTTCCTCCCTGCTTTCTCTCAAAATGAATATTTGGGCTAAATTATTATTTTTACTTTTTAAAAATTCCTTTTCATAGTTTACCAAGAAGCCATTTACCCTTGGGATTGGATGGTAAAAATTAAGGCTGTGGAGAGGGTAAAGAGACCAGGAATCTTCCTGATTTTGTGGGTAGATTCTTGCTATCCAATGACTTCTAAAAATCAGCACTGCTTCTTCAAAGGCGAGACTGTCCTCCTCACCTGCTATCGATGGACTGCTGATCACGGTTACTCGGCTGCTCTCAGCAAATTTTCTGGCTCCGTCCCAGAAAGGAGTTTGATCAAGATCACAGGAGTCAAAAAAGCCACAGTTAATAAGATATCTGAAAGAATTTGGAAGATGCTATTGGTTCCTTATTCTCTACAAATTGTTTAATCTCCTTAATCTTCTTTAAAAGGACAAAAAGAAATCATACACACACGCACACACAGACACACAAAATCTTGGATTACAGCACAAGCAGAGTGTAAACAACAAATCAGATCTTATAATGAGGGCAGGTTCTTATAATGAGGCCCTTATAATGAGGGCCAAGTTACTCAAGGTATGAATTTGTGAATTAAACTGTAGAATCTCAGATCTTGGTTGATGAAACCATCATCATTATAATCACAGTTATGAGCGATTTCTTAGGGCCGGAATCCAGACTAAACAGTTAATATACATCAGATTACCATAATTACTTCTCACAGTGACTCTGAAAGATAAAAACATTTACCCTCATTTTACGAATAAGTGAAATGACACTTAGAAAACTAGAAACAGTAGAGCCAGCAGTCAAACCCAGACCAAACTTTCCACATCACACGATGCTCTCTGACTGCCTATCAGTATTGTTTTAATTGCTTATTGACTTTAAAAGCTCAACCTAAATAAACAATAGTACATGATTTTCTAATTTTGGAATTGTTAAGCCTTGAAGCACTGCTTTGGGCTTCCCAGGTGGCTCAGTGGTAAAGAATCCACCTGCCAGTGCAGGAGACATAGGTTCTGATCCCTGGGTTGGTAAGATCCTCTGGAGAAGGAAGTGGCAACCCACTCCAGGATTGCCTGGGAAATCCCATGGACAGAGGAGCTTGGCAGGCTACAGTCCATAGGGTTGCAAAAGAGACATGACTTAGCAGCTAAACAACAATAAGTACTGTTTTGAATTCATCCAAACAGTTTGTCTTCATTAACTCTACATATATATAAGTCTGTCAGTTTAGATCCCAACAATAGTTATATATCAGATTTCAAAGAACAGTTGTTTTTTTCTTTTGAACTTTTTCCTTTGTATTGGGGTACAGCTGATTAACGATGTTGTGACAGTTTTGGGTGAACAGTGAAAGGACTCAACCATACATGTATATGTATCATTCCCAAAGAAAAGTTCTTTAACCTACTGATTTACTACATCTTTCATCTAATGTGTATGTCAGTTCTGTGTTTTTTAAACTAATGCTGGATTTCTCAAACTGATGTTCATTGTGAAGAAAAGGCATTCTTCAGAGAAAATCATTTACCTATTAACATTATTAAACACTCATCTTGTGGAGAAATCTATTACAAAAATGCAAGTGTTGAGATATACTGGGTTATACTGTGGCAATAAATTAATCTTGAATTCTTGGTTGCTTGCTTAACACAATAAAGATGTATTTTTTGCTCATCCTACATGTCCATCACAGGTCAGCAAGTATCTCTGCTCGATTCAAGGACCCAGGCTGACCAAGACCCTACCAAATTGCAGGCACTCCATATGGAACACATACCTTCCTCAATTAGAAAAGAAGAGAGGCTGAAAATTATACATAAGCTGCTTATTCCTTCACTCTGAAGATTTCTTTGGCTCCCATTTCATTGGCCAAAACTAGTCACACAGGTTCACAAACCATAAAGAGGCTGAGAATGGAGGAGGAACCAAATGAAACCTTTGACAAATGAAACATTTGGTGAGCATTCCTATTTCTCCCACAATAACATAATGATTTTTTGTCTTTTATTCATCTTTCTTGTCTTTTTTTTTTTGAAGGATAATTGCTTTATCTCTTGTCTTTTGAGAACAGCATAAATTATTGGTCAAGCTGCACACACTCAAGTAGAAATCCTTTTAAAATCATATTGTTTTGCCTTTTGTGCTCATTTATAATCTGTATCTATTTGAACTAGCTTAAGAAGAGTATGAAAAAAAAAGAGTGGTTTCTTGGTATTCCCACTAACAATTTCCATTGAGACAAAATAGGCCTCTGCAATGCCCCTCCCTGCTTTCTACTTTTTCCCCTGTGATTTGATAGCACTTTTTGGTAGCTCAAATGGTAAAGAACCCACCTGCAATGCAGGAGACTTGGGTTCAATCCCTGGGTCAGGAAGATCTGCTGGAGAAGGGTATGGTACCCACTCCAGTCTTCTTGCCTGGAACATTCCATGGACAGAGGAGCCTGGTGTACTACAAAGAGTTAGATACAACCGAGTGACTAACACTCTCACTTTTTCCATGGTTCGGATACATGGTTCCACTACAAGCAGATAAACATTCTCTTATACACAGATTACATGCCTATTCAAATAGTCCAATATTGGCTTCAAGATAGAATCAAACTTTCTATTACATGACTTCCCTCAAAAACACTAGAGACCAAGTATTCTCAAATCAAAGTCTTTATTTTTGTTCAATATCATCCAACCTTAAATGAGTTCATAATTTAAAACACTATAAATCCATTTATCAATATCTTACAACCAGTTTAACTTAATATTTCCATCAGAATATCATATTTCTTAAAGGTATACAATTTTCTGAGTCCTTTACTGAAATAGTTTTATGGCCAAGGTCAATGATTAAATATAGCTCCTCTAAAGTCTTTCCGGAATGAACTGATTGTGTATGTGGTCAGGGTAAAGAACTTTGACCTCTGAGAGCTCATTTGTCTGTTTTCACCCTCAGCAAATATTGCTTCTTGAGAAGAATCTTGCCATGCCTAAAGATGCTGCCATAGCCATCTCTGTGCCAAAGTGAGATGACTACTTTATGAGACCCCTGTATTGTAATCCCAGCCGGTTTGGTGTGAAAAGCTAAGGCTTGTGGCTCTGCACACTGAATACTCATTTGATAACTTTGAGTGAAGCCCCTCTGGGAGATTCGCAGAAATGAGAGAACTCTAATGACAGTAACAAATACTTTGCCGGTTAGGAGGTTTCTAATTCTGTGCTTTCAACAAAATTAAAGGAGCACCTAATCAAGCTGTCAGTTGCCCTATTTTTAGCACAAAACTTGAAAGAAGTTTTTAAAATTGGGTAATATTGCCACAATAAAGCTTCTTCCATTCCCATTACTTACAGGAATAAAGATTTCTCACAGGTTACATCATTAAATTTTTTTTGAAAATTGAGTAGAATTGATGCTGCAAATTCCATCTTCTTCTTATGATATGTAATAGCTATCCATGAAAGTGAAACTGATGGTTGCTCAGTCGTATCCAACTCTTTGAGACCCATGGACTGTAGCCTGCTGGGCTCCTCTGCCATGGAATTCTCCAAGCAGGAATACTGATGTGGGTTGCCATTCCCTTCTCCAGGAGTCTTCCTGACCCAGGGATCAAATCTAGGTCTCCTGCATTGCAGGCAGATTCTTTACCCTCTGAGCTACCTGGGAATTATCCATAGATGCATGTAAAATGTGAGTAGTAAGAGTCACATCATAGTACTGCTGTGAACAATAAATAAACTAACACAAAAATGCTGTAGACCATGAGTCACAAAAAATCAACACTAATACACATTAACTATTATTATTTTTATCATTATGACCCTTGTACTTGGCATAGAAGTAACAATCATATGAATTACAGCTGTTTCCCCATGCATTTCTAAAATGTTTAGAAATGCCTTAGTCTCTTCATCCATAAAATGTAGGTAATAAGAGTATCCTCTTCATGAAGTTGCTGTGACAATTAATTAACCCAGTTCACGTAACACAGACAATGCCAGGCACCTAAAGACTATTCTATCTGTATCAGCTATTAATATTATTCTCCCTACACTTGGCATGCGTGCTAAGTCACTTGAGTTGTGTCCCACTCTTAGTGACTGCATGGACTATAGACCCCAGGCTCCTCTGTCTATGGGATTCTCCAGGCAATAATACTGAAGTGGGTTGCCATGCCCTCCTCCAGGGGATCTTCTCAAGCCAGGGATTGAACCCGTGTCTCCTACAGCTTCTGCATGGCAGGTTGATTCTTTACCGCTGAGCCACTAGGGAAAATCAATAATGCAGACATCTTAGCACAAGCCTATCGGTTCCTGCCTGGTCCCATACTGCTTTTCCAGCCTTTTTTCTGTTAGGATCCAGCATGAAGTTATTCTGGGAGACTCTTACCTACTTTTCCTCACATTCCCTACATTTCTTATTTTCTGTTTCTCCGTTTTGCTCAGTTTATTATTTTCCTGAAACGCTCCTGCTTTGTATGTCTGGGCTCACCGTGGTGCTGGCATTTATGTTTCTGTTGCTTTGTTATAGGTGCATGCTAAAATAATTGCAGGCTGGGTTCCTGCAACCTCATCAAGACAAGGAAGTTTGATAAAAATGCTGGAAAATTTGAACAGGTCCTACTGACTAGAGTCACAAGACAAGATTGTGCCAATAACTCTGTGCATGCCTGGTCACTATGAGAAAACCCTTCCCAGGCAACTTCCCTGGGAGATGTCCTAGGAACCCATCTACATCTTATGTTTTGTCTACCCCAGATTCTATGACCTCAGCTATCATGGAAAAAGTGTAATTTGGCACAACTCCATAGTTCTTGACCAAAACTAAGTCTTAGGTTTTTTAAAAAGTAATATAATTTTATAATCCCACAGCCCTACCTCTGAAATCTAAAAATCTCTTAAAACTGAAATCTTATTCATTACCCTGTTGGCAATAAAACCCGACCCAACTCAGACTCATTTGACAGTAAATCCTGGCCCAAACTGAGGAGATCATTTACAATCTTTATTTTACTTTGTGTGAATATTTATGTATTCTTGAGAAATATCAGAGTGCTAGATTACTTGATCATGAGTTGCTTTCCTAAACTTTATATATATGTGTATATATATATATAAATAATTATAATATGTATATAAAGAATATATGTTATATGTAATTATTATATTCTTTTTATATCTATCTATCTGGCCTCTGGTGGAGTTTGAGAAAATAGCTTATAATAGAGTAATCAAGCACTTCAGTATTTCTCAGCAAAACATGTATATGTGTATATATACATAAATACAATTTTTCTAAAATTAATACTTCAAAAAAATCTCTGAATTCTGAAACAGATTTGTGTCCAAGGGTTGCAGACGTGGGTTTGTGAACTTGAACAGATGTAAAAACACCTGTCATATACAGTCTTCCTTCCACCATGCATTTGACCAGGGTTGAAGCTGGGTGCAGAAACATTGTAAATGAGTAATAATGGGCATTATACCATTAATTTCCATGTACCATTTCCTGTTTACTAGCAACTTCTTAGACTCTCCTTCACTTACAGTCTCAAGGAAATTCTGGTAAGCTTGTTTAATTTTTCTGGAGATAATACACATCCTAAGTTGTGTATTATCACATGAAAATTTATGCTTTCCATGTGTCTGCTTCTTCACCCAGATGTTTAAGCTGTACTCCTTTCATTACCCAAGACTTTTACTGGTGCCCCCAGAATTTGACTGAAGCAGGTTTCTGAGTCACACCTTTAGAGGTATCTCAGTGTCCTTTCTTTTAGCAGACATAACAGGCTGATTCCAATATTTGTATTTTTTTCACCCTTGTTCCTCTAGTTCAAAATTTCTAGAACCCTGTTCTCATAATTTGCCATCAATGCTATTGTCGTTTTCTTCTTTCCTATTTCCAGTTCTCTCCTTCCCTAAATTACTCCAAAAATAATCACTCACCTATTTTGGAAGTAAACTTCTCATGATTACTAAAATGCATACAAAAATAAGATTAAGTATATTACAATTTCATATAAAGAGAACTTGTGTTTAGGAAAGGACTGCTGGCTTTACAATCTCTGAATATAATTTCTAGCCATTACTTTCGTGCGGACAACCCAGGACTCTCTATATATGCACCATGTGCTTGTTTGCACATGCGTCCTCAGTCACGTCCAACTCTTTGCGGCCCTATGGACTATAATGTAGCCCGCTAGCCTCCTCTGTCCATGGGGTGTCCCAGGCAAGAGTAATAGAGTGGGTTGCCATTTTCTTCTCCAGGGGATCTTCCCCACCCAAGGATCGAACCCACGCCTCTTGCATCTCCTGCATTGCAGGCAGATACTTCATCACTAGAGCCACCTGGGAAGCCCCCCATACATGCACCATAGTCACAATAATTTAATGGATAATGTGACTTTTCCCAAAAGATAGGAGTGATAATTTGTGTTTCCAGCTAATAAATAGTTTAATAACTCAAGCAGTTTCTCTCCTGCACATACCCTCACACCCAGTTTAAACTGTTGACTGGGAATTCCCTGGTCTTCCAATGGTTAGGGCTGGGTGCTTTCACTGGTGGGGCCCAGGTTCGATCCCTGGTGGGGGAACTAAGATCTCTCAAGTCATACCGCATGGTCAGGGTGAGGGGTGGGGAGAACAAAAAACCTGGAATTAACTTAATCGTTCAGTCTGATTATCCAGAAGTTTCTTTCCATCATACTTTTAAAGAAATCAGTGCTGCAGATTCTGGTCTTTGCTGTGGTAGATGGTTCCACAGAATCAGATTCTGCTTGTTGAAGTTTATACTTGTTCACCTAGACACACACCAAGTAAAAAATCTCTCGTTCTGTGTGTGTGACAGTAATTAGGGATACAAGATGATTTTTCCACAAGACTTGCAGAGCAAGTTGGTGATCTGTACAAACTCTAAAAGCATGGCGCAGCAGAGGAAGATGTGAGAGCCTTAACCCCTGAGGTAACATTAAGGGCTTCTCTGTCATTTGTGAATAGTTCTGTTCTCTCAGCAATACTCTCTCAAGTAAGTAACAGTTGGGGTCTCTTTGTCACTGGCATTTGATGATCAGACCCAGCTCCAGCCCTGACATCATGATGCATAAGAGGTAAGAAGCTGCAGTGTATGTTCATCATAATACATTCCTGTAGACTAAAAGTCAATATCCCACTTGACATTCAGAAAATGTCCTCATGAGCCTGCCATGAACAAATACCATAGACTGTGGGGCTTACACAGCATAAATTTATTTTCTCAGTTCTGAGGCTGGAAGTCTGAGATCAGGATGCTATCATGGTTGGATCCTGGTGAGGATTCCATTCCTGGCTTGCAGATGGTCACCTTCTTGCTATATCCCAACATGGTGAAGACAAAGAGACAGCAAACTCTGGCATCTCTTCCTAAAGGTCATTAACCCCTTCTTGAGGGTCCCATCCTGATGACCTCATCTAAACTATAAAGAAGATTGAGTACTGAAGAATTAATGCTTTTGAACAGTGGTGCTGGAGAAGACTTTTGAAAGTTCCTTGGATTGCAAGGAGATCAAACCAGTCAATCCGAACAGAAACAGAAGATATTAAGAAAAGGTTGCAAGAATGCACAGAAGAACTATACAAAAAAGATCTTCATGACCCAGATAACCACAATGGTATGATCACTCACCTAGAGCCAGACATCCTGGAATGCGAAGTCAAGTGGGGCTTAGGAAGCATCACTATGAACAAAGCTAGTGGAGCTAGTGGAGGAATTCCAGTTGAGCTATTTCAAATTCTAAAAGATGATGCTGTGAAAGTGCTGCACTCAATATGCCAACAAATTTGGAAAACTTAGCAGTGGCCACAGAACTGGAAAAGGTCAGTTTTCATTCCAATCCCAAGGAAAAGCAATACCAAAGAATGTTCAAATTACCTCACAATTGCACTCATCTCACATGCTAATAAAGTAATGCTCAAAATTCTCCAAGCCACCCTTCAATAGTACGTGAACTGTGAACTTCCAGATATTCAAGCTAGATTTAGAAAAGGCAGAGGAACCAGAGATCAAATTGCCAACATCTGCTGGATCATCAAAAAAGCAAGAGAGTTCCAGAAAAGTATCTACTTTTGCTTTATTGACTATGCCAAAGCTTTTGACTGTGTGGATCACAACAAACTGAGGAAAATTCTTCAAGAGATGGGAATACCAGACCACCTTACCTGCCTCCTGAGAAATCTGTATGCAGTTCGAGGAGCAACAGTTACAACTGGACATGGAACAACACACTCGTTCCAAATCAGGAAAGGAGTACGTCAAGGCTGTATATTCTCACCCTGCTTACTTATCTTATATGCAAAGTATGTCATGCAAAATGCTATGCTGGATGAAGCATAAGCTGGAATCAAGATTGCAGGGAAAAATATCAATAACCTCAGATACGCAGATGACACCACCCTTATGGGGGAAAGCGAAAAAGAACTAAAGATAAGAGCCTCTTGATGAAAGTGAAAGAGGAGAGTGAAAAAGTTGGCTTAAAACTCAATATTCAGAAAACTAAGATCATGGCATCTGGTTTCATCACTTCATGCCAAATAGATGGGGAAACAATGGAAACAATGGGAGACTTTATTTTGGGGGGCTCCAAAATCACTGCAGATGGTGACTGCAGCCATTAAATTAAAAGACACTTGCTCCTTGGAAGAAAAGTTATAACCAACCTACACAGCATATTAAAAAGCAGAGACATTAGGTTACAGCAAAGGTCTGTCTAGTCAAAGCTATGGTTTTTCCAGTAGTCATGTATGAATGTGAGAGTTGGACTATAAAGAAAGCTGAGCACTAAAGAACTGATGCTTTTGAACTGTGGAGTTGGAGAAGACTCTTGAGAGTCCTTTGGACTGCAAAGAGATCCAACCAGTCTATCCTAAAGGAAATCAGTCCTGAATATTCATTGGAAAGACTGATGCTGAAGCTGAAACTCCAATACTTTGGCTACCTGACATAAAGAACTGACTCATGGGAAAAGATCCTGATGCTGGGAAAGATTGAAGGCGGGAGGAGAAAGGGACGACAGAGGATGAGATGGTTGGATGGGATCACCGATGAGATGGACATGAGTTTGAGTAAACTCTAGGAGTTGGTGATGGACAAGGAAGCCTGGCGTGCTGTAGTCCGTGGGGTCGCAAAGAATCAGACATGACTGAGTGACTGAACTAACTAATCCTAAAGGAAGTCAACCCTGAATATTCACTGGAAGGACTGATATTGAAACTGAAGCTCCAGTACTTTGACCACCTGATGAGAAGAGACCCTGATGCTGAGAAAGATTGAAGGCAAGAGGAGAAGGGAATGACAGAGGATGAGATGGTTGGATGACATCACCGACTCAACATGAGATTGAGCAAACTTTGGGAGATAGCAAAGGACTGGGAAGCCTGGCATGCTGCAGTCCATGAGCTCACAGAATCAGACTTGACTGAGAGACTGAACAACAACAACAAAACCTAATTACCTCCTGAGGATTCTATCTCCGAATACCATGACAATAGAAGTTAGGGCTTAAATGCATTAATTTCTGGTGGTGGGGGAGGGGACATAATTCAGTCCATGACAGTTACATAATGTTTTTTCTGAGCAAATAATGGAATAGTTATGCAGAGATTAAGCTCCATGGGAAAAGCATGTGAAAGGAGTGATGTGGCAATAGAGGTTTAAGTGCAAGATCTTCATCATGAACTTCATGCACGCACACACAAACACACAGACACACATGATTTCACAAGTGGCATCTGGGAAATTTCCCCAAACAGTAGTGCCTGGTCTTAACATAAGCAGCAATTTGCTTTCCTATTTGTTTCTAGAGGGGAAATTTATGGGCTTCCCTGGTGGGTCAGACGGTAAAGAATCCACCTGCAACGCAGGAAACCCTAGTTCAGTTCCTGGGTCGGGATGCTCCCCTGGAGAAAGGATACACTACCCACTCCAGTATTCTTGGGCTTCTCTGGTGGCTCAGATGATAAAGAATCCATCTGCAATGCAGGAGACCTGGGTTTGATTCTTGTGTTGGGAAGATCCCCTGAAGGAGGGCATGGCAACCCACTTCAGTATCCTTGCCTGGGGAATCCCCATGGACAGAGGAGCCTGGTGGGCTACAGATCATGGGATCACAAAGAGTCAGACACAACTGAGTGACTAAGCACAGCACAGGGAAATTTATATTTCAGACTAATTTTTGTTGGTTTTTGTTTTGGACAATTCCACCTGAAGACTAGCCAGAGCAAGAAAATAAAGAACAATCATTCTCCCCTGGCCATTTTGCCTGCTGAAGGGAAGTTTCTTCATATATCTACATCCACAACTGAGCCTTCATAACGAGCACGGCTTTGCCCATTATGGGATTGAACCAGTTAAGGGGAAAAGGAATTGCTGTCATTTATTATCAGCTCTTAATTCTTTTTCAGTTGCTGCATGTATCCAGGCTATAGTGATTCTTTACTTTAGAGGGGATTCCAGAAATAAAAGATTATCCTTTTGAAGACCTGTTCCTTCCTTGCTTGGTTTTTGTGTTTTGTGTTTGTTTAATTTTTACTAATAACCAATATGTCTCTAGAGAAGGAAATGGTAATCCACTCCAGTATTCTTGCCGGGAAATCCCATGGACAGAAGAGCCTGGCAGGCTACAGTCCATGGGGTCACAAAAGAGTTGCACATGACTTAGCGATAAAAGCAACAGCAATATGTCTTTGCCTTCCACCCAAGTCCTCTCTCCCCCATGAATCATATTTCATTCCATTCTAAATTTTTCCTTTTTCTGGTTCTTAAAGCATGCATTGTATGGGCTGCATAATCACTTCCCCAATAGTTCTTTAAGGTGATCACATATAACATTCAGTAAATATTTGATATTCTGTATAAATACTTCTAGTCTATTAATTGGACTTCCCTGGTGGCTCAGGTGGTGGGGCTTCCCAGGTGGTGCTAGTGATAAAGAACCTGGCTGCCAATGCAGGAGACATGAGAAACACAGGCTTCGATCCCTGGGTCAGGAAGATCCCCTGGAGGAGGGCACAGCAACCCATACCACTATTCTTGGACAGAGGAGCCTGGTGGGCTACAGTCCACAGGGTCACAAAGAGGTGGACACAATTGAGGCAACTTATCACACACATGGTGGCTCAGTGGTGAAGAATCCACCTGCTAATGCAGGAGATGTGGGTTCGAACCCTGGTGCAGGAAGATCCCCTAGAGAAGGAAATGGCAACCCATTCCAGTACTCTTGCCTGGAAAACCTCTTAGAGGAACCTGGCAAAGGCTACAGTCCATGGAGTCACAAACGGTAGCACGTGACTTAGTGACTGAGCACAAGCACACAAGAGTCTATTAATTACCTGTTTCCTTAAAAAGAGAGAGCTAACAGGAGAGACAGCAAGCTATGTGCCATTGAGCTTCTTCTGGAAACCTCTTCATGGTTTATGCCATCAGGCAATGGTTTTCATTCACAGCTCTCAGGCAGGAATGAAGGGAGGTCAGGGCAGAATGGAACTCATTTATCAAGTATTCTTTCCAATTTCTCTGCCTTATACTTGGTCCTGGAGATTCAAATTTAAAAGCAAGGAAACAGTTGATCAAAAATAAGAGGTTGCTGCCTTAAGAATTCCTCCATTCGGGTTAGGATTCTGTGCTTTCGCAGCTGAGGACCTGAGTTCAATCCCTGATCAGAGAAATACGATCTTACGTGGCGCAAAAGAGAAAAAGAAAAAAGGAAGTTGCTACCTTGTTTTTCTGGTTCCATTGTCCTTGGGACATCTGGGGGCACTGGCAGCCTAACATCCATCCCATAGTACAACTGGGAAAGGGTTAAGGAAACAGAAGAACACAGAGGGGACCACATCCATAACTATTTAGTGTTCTAAAAACTCATTCGGGTGCAGATTATGGTGATTTGATTCAGTACCAAAGGCGGTTGAATAATTATTGAAGGACTTATTAAAAAGAATACATTTGAGAAACAGGATTTAGTGATCAATTTAAATAATTATTCTTAAATTAATCATAAAATTATGTTCATCCTAGATTTCTACAGGTTTCTCCAATTCTTGGCTCACACAACTTACCCTATCAATGACATATTTTTTCCTACAGAAATCCATTAACAATTTATATCTGTAAAGTGCAATTTTGATCATTTGATTGCTGTGAAAAGCAGTGGTTTGCTTTCAGCAAAGGTGACATTTTGCCCCTGATCAAATAAGAGAATAACTGTGTGTGGAGCTGCTATCTTGGTGCTAAACAATGGAGTCTGTGCATCCGAAACAAAGAATGTATTTGCAAGTTGTTGATTTCAGGAGAGATTTAGAGGAGGAAGTTAATACTTTCTTGTTAAATTCTATATCACCATAATACTTGGAATTAATTGCAAATTAATGCAAAGGTTTGTATGAGTGACAATTATATACAAAAAGCTACAGGAAAGTAAATTTAGCTGCTGAAGATATATGTGTTATAAAGCTTTTTATTAAGAAATGGTTAATATTACATTCTTCTCCCAATATTTTCTACATTCTTAGTTCTGCTACTCAACTATGTTACAAGAGGAATTTATTACTTTCATTGCATTCCCATTAATCTTTTAAAAAATAAATACTGTATTGCTTTTCATTTTATTTCTCTGCTATTGTTTTTCCACTAGGCAATGATTTTTACCAGGAGGCTGAAATCAATAAACATTTAACAAGTACTATACATAGGTTTATCATCAATCAAAAACCCCAAGGACCTAACACAGCACTTATTAAAATTGAGTTGGATTTCATCCTTGCTATTGTATTTTGTGAAACCTCTTTTACAGGTTCTGGTTTATTTTACTGAGAAAATGATGCAATTCTCAATGATAATTGACAAAAGATTTAAGGAAATGTAATTCAGAAAAAAATAATTTACTGCACATAGCTGGAACATGAAAATTTGGAACCCTTTTCTTCTACTCTCATTCTGCTTTGGTAATATAGTAGAGATGGATATTTTGAGACTACTTTGGCTTTATGTAATTTTTACATAGAAAACCTTTACTTAAAAGGAGATAGGAGATAAGAGTGCTTTCCAGGAAGGCAAAACCAATCTCATATTTTTGAGGAAAAGCTGCTTAAAATAACATGAAGTTGTCTCTGGTTATTCGATTATACTGTCTCCCCCTAAGCCAAGAAACTAGAATGGGACAAGTCAAAAACTTAAAGATCAAATTATTAAAATGATGGCAGAACTTTAGAATTAGAGTGTGGCACTAATTATTATTAGGAGTAGAAGGGAAAATACATAGTTAATACTAAGGAAAGCTGAAAATATGAGTACAGATTCTAGCTAGCAATGAGAGGTCCTGGTACGGAAAACCACACAACTCCAGATGTAACAATGCAGAGATGATAGAAATGAGCTGTCAGGCCAGGACCTCAAACTTTTCATGCATTGTTCTCCTTGTATAATCCTCTGTCACTGGGTTACTTCTTCCTTTATTGCAGCCCATCACAGTCCAACCTGCAGTATTTCTTTGGGTTCTGGAACCCACTTGCTGGTTTTTCCCACCTACCAGGAAGAATTTATGGCTGAATATTTACCAAAGAATAATTCTCACTTATATTAACACAGCACAGCATCAACAGTGCTAGGAGCACACTCTTCCACTTCAAGAAACTCACAGCCATTATTTTTACACATTATCCTCACCAAATGGAACTCAATATTGTTTGAAATGGCTATGTTGTCTGTACATGCATGTATATGGTTATAAAGGAAATTTCTTGGGGAATGTTTTGATAGTTAAGAAAAGGAAAAGAAAGGAAAGGTGGGAAGGTGTACACACTTTGTGGAGAATACAGTTTAGTAATTAGAAATAAGTCTGTGCAAGAAACTGGGAATTTTGTAAGACTAACCATAAACTCTCTGAGCTTACAAACCCTTCTGTAATCAATCTATCCTCCCAAAAAAAGTCCTCAGAGGGCTGTCACTCCCTTTTCTCCCACCATTTGATTTATAAATTAAAGTCAGGGGTATTTTGTTGAAAATGTCCAACAAACCAAAAGAGGATAAGGCCCATTTAAAATTTGTATACTACCAGGTGTAAAATTAGAGAAGGAAATGGCAACCCACTCCAGTGTTCTTGCCTGAAGAATCCCAGGGATGGGTGAGCCTGGTGGGCTGCCGTCTATGGGGTCGCACAGAGTCGGACACGACTGAAGCGACTTAGCAGCAGGTGTGAAATAGATAGTTAGCGGGAACCTGCTACAAAACACAAGAATCTCAGCTTGGTGCTCGGTGATGACTTAGATGGGTGGGATGAAGGGGATGTGGCAGGGAGGTCCAAGAGGGAAGGGGAATATGTATACATAGCTGACTCACTTCACTGTACTGCAGAAACTAACACAGCATTGTAAAGCAACTATTCCGATAAAAAAAAAAGAATTTCAGTTTATGAAAATGCAGGAACTCATTAGAAAAGACTCTGATGCTGGGAAGGATTGAAGGCAGAGGAGAAAGGGATGACAGAGGATGGATGGCATCACCAACTCAATGGACTTGAGTTTGAGCAAGCTCCAGGAGTTGGTGAAGGACAGGGAAGCCTGGCATGCTGCTGTCCCCAGGGTTGCAAAGAGTTAGACACGACTGACTGATTGAACAACTGGTCAGTTCAGAGACTTCTTGGCTTCTCAAAGGCTAATATTACTTTTACAGAATATGTTACAACTTGAATGCATGGTAATCTATAAAATAGGAGAAGAAAAATCAGGGCAACAACCGTCACTCCAAGCTTTAGTTAATATTCCTTTAGAATGGGGTGATTTTTCAGAGCCTTAAATGCTTGCAACTGAAAACAGCTTTATGAATAAGAATAAGGTAAATTCTTAGCAGATCAATACCTTGTTTTCAAGGAGCCGGATTCTCATTCTATGTAACTATGGAAATCAGATTACACAGGAAGACAATCTTCCCCAGAGAGCTGGTTACAGGTGAACCTTCTCGTACTGCTAGTGAAATTAAAATTCCAAATCCAGCTATGTTGATTGAATTCAACACACTCTACTGGGCATATGCCTCATTTTAGCAAGCTTTATTTTAGTAAATGGAAACAAAGTACAAATACTCTGATTGAAAGGCTTATTTGACTTCTGAGTGTAATGCTGCTGAACAATGTGAAAACATCCTCTGCATCAAGAATCTGGTATTAACATCTTTTACAACCAGCAGTAACACTTAGCAATTGGTTTTGATAAATTGTTTTCTAAGCCAAATCACTGTTATATTTTCTAACATCTCCAAGGCTCCTCTCTCCATGGGGTTCTCCAGGCAAGAATACAGGAGTGGGTTGCCATTTCCTTCTCCAGGGGATCTTCCAGACCCAAGTGTCAAACAGGAATCTCCTGCAACTCCTGCCTTGGTAGGTGAATTCTTTCACCACTGAGCCACATGGGAAGCCCATTTTGTCTTAGGTAGCTCTATTTTACAAATTTCAAGTTGTTGATTCTGTACTAAAATTAACCAGTTTAAAGACTATCTTCCATCTTTTTAGGATATTAGCACTTGTTACATTTGCACTTGTGACTACTGTACTAAATGACCACAGACTAAGTAGTTTAGAACAATACAGATTTGTTATCTCACAGTTTGGGAAGTCAGAAGTCCTAAAGGAGTCTCACTGTTAAAAGTCAAGGTTTTGGCAGGGCTACATTCCTTCTAGAGGCTCTAAAAGAGAATCCATTTTCTTGCCTTTTCCAGTTTCTAGAAGCTGTTGCTCCCTTTCATCTTCAAAGCCAGCAATGGCTAATCAAGTCTTTCTCACAGTGAATCATTCTGACCTCCATATGTTATGACCAACCTAGACAACATATTAAAAAGCAGAGACATTACTTTACCAACAAAGGTCCATTTAGTCAAGGCTATGGTTTTTCCAGTGGTCATGTATGGATATGAGAGTTGGTCTGTGAAGAAAGCTGAGCATCGAAGAATTGATGCTTTTGAACTGTGGTGTTGGAGAAGACTCTTGAGAGTCCCTTGGACTGCAAGGACATCCAACCAGTCCATCCTAAAGGAAGTCAGTCCTAAATATTCATTGGAAGAACTGATGCTGAAGCTGAAACTCCAATACTTTTGCCACCTGATTCGAAGAACTGACTCATTTGAAAAAACCCTGATGCTGGGAATGATTGAAGAGGGGAGGAGAAGGGGACAACAGAGGATGAGATGGTTGGATGGTATTACCAACTTGATGGACATGAGTTTGAGTAGGCTCTGGGAGTTGGTGATAGACAGGGAAGCCTGGCGTGCTGCAGTCCATGGGCTCACAAAGAGTCAGACATGACTAAGCGACTGAACTGAACTGAATTATCTATATTCATTTGTATAATTTTTTCAGATT
The DNA here is from genome assembly GCF_000754665.1 of Bison bison bison. Taxonomy (NCBI): domain Eukaryota; kingdom Metazoa; phylum Chordata; class Mammalia; order Artiodactyla; family Bovidae; genus Bison; species Bison bison. The sequence goes on from NW_011494607.1 coordinate 6,604,102, forward strand.
CCACATTTATGTGATATCACATGATATTTGTTTCTGACACTTCACTTAGCATGTTAATCTCTAGGTCCATCCATGTTGCTGCAAATTCTTTTTTATGGCTGAGTAGTGTTCCCTATACATGTATACGTGTATATGTATAGATATAGCTAAATGCATATGATATATATGTATGAGAAGTGAAAGTTGCTCAGTCATGTCCAACTCTTTGCAACCCCATGGACTATAAAGTCCATGGAATATCTAGGCCAGAATACTGGAGTGGGTAGCCATTCCCTTCTCCACGGGATCTTCCCAACCCAGGGATCGAACCCAGGTCTTCCACATTGCAGGCAGATTCTTTACCAGCTGAGCCACAAGGGAAGCTCAATATATATGTATGGAGTTTCCATACATATATGAAAACTATGCTCTCCACAGTGACTACACCAATTTACAGTCCCACCAACGGTGTAGGAGGGTCCCTTTTCTCCACACCCTCTCCAGCATTTATTGTTTACTATTATTATCTTCAAGTTTTTGGAATAGTTTGAGAAGTATAGTATAAGTTCTTCTTTATATATTTGGTAGAATTCCACAGTGAAGCCATCTACTCTTGGAGTTTTGTGTGTGATGATTTTTTAAAATTATAGACTCTGTTTCACTTCTAGCAATTGGTCTGTTTAATTTGTCTGTTTCTTCTTCTTTTTCAAAAAAATTGAGTAGAGTTGATTTACAATGGCATGTTAGTTTCAGCTATAAGCAGCATCATTCAGTTATACGTATAAATGTATAAAAGGGTAACCGACCACCATCACCAATATGTATAAATGTATTAATTCTTTTTCAGATTCTTTTCCCATTTAGGTTACTACAGAATATTGAGTAGAATTTCCTGTGCTATACAGCAGGTCCTTGTTGATTATCTGTATTATATATAGTAGTGTGTGTATGTTCATTCCAAGCTTTTAATTTATCCTTCTCTCCTACTTCCCCTTTGGTAACTATAAGCTTGTTTTCAAAATCTGTGAGTCTGTTTCTGTTTTTTAGTGAGTTCATTTGTATCATTTTTTAAAAAAAATTAGATTCCACATGTAAGTGATATTATTGCCTGTTTCTTCTTGACTCAGTCTTAGCAAGCTGCATCTTTCTAGAAATTTGCCCATTTCTTATAGGCTGTCCAATTTATTGGCATATAACTGTTCCTCTTATGATTTTTTATATTTTGTAGTATTGGTTTTATTTCTCCTCTTTCATTTCTTATTTTGTTTATTCAATTAAATGAGACTCAATTTTAAGCAACTATTATGCTATGTAATATTAGTAAGAAATTCCATGAATATACCATGCTTGAAATTGTTTATTAACTTAGATGTTAAAATATCCCCTTAAGGGGAAAGCTTATTCTCTTACATCAGTAAAGGAATATTAAGAGTGAGCTAATGTTTCTTTCTCATTTGATACTTCTGATAGAATGGCTTTCTGGTGTATTATTTCTGTTTTATATTAGTGACAGGTCGCAAATGGCTTGATTTCTAGTAAGAATTACTTATTTTATATAAAATATTCAGTGAACCAGGGAGGCAACTTCTTTTAACTTTGCTTCAGGAAGCCCAAGTCTTGCTGTTACTTTCATTCCACTATAGGATTTCCTTCTTTAGTGCTCTGCCCTATTTCAAGTATAGAAAGAAACAGAACGCTTACAAGCACTCAACTGTCTACAGCTTTGGTGCATCATTTAGAAAGTAAGAATCATTTTTCACTGAGTGCTGACTGGCACAACACAGCAGGGGAGTAAAGCCGAAAAGAGAAACCGGGAGAAACTTGTGTGTTCTCTACGCTTGGGTTTCCTGTCAAACGAGTAAAAGCAGGAATTAAAAAATGAATCGAATGTGCTTCAAATAAACCTTTGAAAGATTAAAGTCAAAACATCAGGTTTTAACTTCCAAGTGATCGATATGTATCGCTCCTCACAGAGGAATTAGAAACTACTGTGTACATATTTATTTGAGGTTGTAGGTCTGTAACTATCAAAACTAGTTTATGACAAACAAGATGTTGGAGTATTTTGTATTTTTCATTTACTCAAGCCATATATATATATATATATATATATATATGACTCAAAAGGTTACTTTTAAAAGGGTAACCGATCACCATTACTATCCTGTATAAAGTTTTTGCGCTAAGAATTTTCCGTTACTCCAAATACTTTCCCTTTAAAACACAGTACCCCTGAAGTCCCTAGTTGTGTTAAAGATGACTGCATGTATGCACCTTGCAGTGTGTCGTGCAGGATGTCCAGAATATCTGTAGTGATGGTCTTGGTGAATTGAAGCCTAAGCCCTCCATTTCCACCTCGGAACTCATAAAGCCATTTTTTGCTACAGTTCTTTTGGACACACTTGCCACTGTTAAGTTTCTATTTGGGGTGGGGGGCATATCTTCTCACATCTTTAAAATTTGAAATTGTTTCTTAGTTGCTCTTGATGTCGAGTGATTACTATTTTTTTTGTTTTGTTTTGCTTCCAGTGGCATAACATGCTTCTATTATATTGGATCTTTGATCTCTTTAGAAACCCACTTCGGGCCACTAAATATGTTTCTAAGTTTTGGCCATCAGCCTTCTCATTGTATCCTCTACTTTGGCCATCTCATCCATTTTCATGGCTTTAATTTTTATTTTAATTTTTAGAAACCTGACTCCCAAATCAATATCTCCAAACTGAACTTTTCCCTTCACACCTCCACCTGCCTGATAGACAGCATCATCTAGATGTTGTGCTGGCATCTCCATCCCAAAAGGAACCCATCAAAATCCCCTCCCACACTTGTTCTCACCTGTGTTAAGCTTTCTTGCTTGCTTATTTCTGTTCAGGGTATTACTGCCCTTCCAAGTTTTGGCTTCCAAACCTTGAGTTCAGCTTTGACCTTTTGCTTCCCCTCTCTTGTCTGTCCCACAGCTGTTCAAACTTGCCTATGAAATCTTTCCATCACTTCTCTTCTCCCTTCCCAATGTTGTATCCCAGCAGCTCTCATAAATCTCTCCCAGGAAGAAGTTTCTTAATTAGCCTCTTTGCCTTCTGTCTCTTCTATTTTGTCCTAAGGATTCCCAGCTAGAGCTGCTCTTGTAAAGAACAACTCCAATTTTAAGGCAACGCAAGGTGGTTCAGTGGTAAAGAATCTGACACAATGCAAGAGACATGTGGAAGACGTGGGTTCGAGCCCTGGGTCAGGAAGATCTTCTGGAGGTCATTGGCAACCTGCTCCAGTATTCTTGCCTGGGAAATTCCCATGGACAGAGAAGCTTGGCAGGCTACAGTCCAAGGGGTTGCAAAAGGATCAGACAAGACTTAGTGACTAAACAACAAGTTCAGATTTGAGCCGCCAAATCTGGAGTAAGCTAAGGGTGGAGGATTAGTTAATCCACTTTATCTTCAATTCACTAGTTCTTATTTATAAAGTGGATAATAATAATTTCTATAAGCTATCATTATAGTTGCAATTACATGAAAATATGCACATAAGATGATTTTTCCTGGCAGTTTTGGTCTTCCCAGGTGGTGCAGTGTTAAAGAATCCACCTAACAATGCAAAAGATGCAGGAGACAGAGCTTTGATCCCTGAATTAGGAAGATCCCCTGGAGAAGAAAATGGCAACTCACTCCAGGAATTCTTGCCTGGCATTTTATTATTAATAGCACTCAGTAGATGGTAAGCTAATTATCATGTCACTTTGCTGCTCAAAATTGTCAGTAGACTGGCAGTCCAGTGGTTAGGACTCCATGTTGTCACTGCCAGTGGAGGTCTGATCCCTGGTCAGAGAAGTAAGATTCCTCAAGCCGTGAGGTGTGGTCAAACAAAAAATTATCAGTGGTTCTGTAATAGTCACAGCTCTAATCTACCTTTCTAGTGCTGAATCCCACTTACTGGACCCTCACAAACTATTTTCAGTCATACGTGCTGAACTGTTCTCTACACATTTCATTTACCTAATATGTTTCTTAATTTCTCATTTGTCTCATGGTTGTTTATTTAATTTCCCCTATCTGAGTCAACATTCTGTTAATTACAACTGACTTATATACCTTTCACAGTGAAGTTAAGTAAAAAGGGATATTATTAACTCAACCATGGGAGTCAATCAGGGACTACAAGGATGTCAAGCCTCATGGAAAGCACCTCCTTGGTCACTGGCTTTTGGGGACCCCACGGGCTCCACTTCTTTCTACACATCAGCTTCATTTCCTGCCCAGCAAGTTGGCTTTCTCTGCCTCTTCTTCTACCTGCAGCAACTCACCTCACAGGTGTATGCCTCACTATTTCCATCCACTCAGTTTCACACACAGATCAAGTGACTCTGCATTCCAACTGCAAATTTCTGGGTCAAAGAGTCATTACAATCAGGTACAACATGAGGGCAGATTGCCTCAAACAATCTGAGTGGCCAGGGCCCATCCTGTGTATTCCAGGCAGTTCTCAGAGCAAATCCATTCAGGGTAAGATGTTCCAAAGACAGTTAATATCTCAGAAAATAAGATCAATAGGGTATGATCCCTTGGACTACAAGGAGATCCAACCAGTCCATTCTAAAGGAGATCGGTCCTGGGTGTTCTTTGGAAGGAATGATGCTAAAGCTGAAACTCCAGTACTTTGGCCACCTCATGCGAAGAGTTGAGTCATTGGAAAAGACTCTGATGCTGAGAGGGATTGGGGGCAGGAGGAGAAGGGGATAACAGAGGATGAGATGGCTGGATGGCATCACCGAC
>NW_011494607.1:6608946-6617858 GCF_000754665.1 Bison bison bison
CGATGGACATGAGTTTGAGTGAACTCTGTGAGTTGGTGATGGACAGGGAGGCCTGGCGTGCTGCGATTCATGGGGTCACAGAGTCAGACACAACTGAGCGACTGAACTGAACTGAACTGAGGGTATGAGTAGTGTCTTCTTATCTTTACATTTTCTCATCATTCTTACAAATTGTGACATCCATAGACCCTTTCAATAAATGTTCGTAGAAAGATCTGAAATTTTCTATTGTGAGTTTGCTAAAAGCAATACCAATACTAAAAGTGAAGTTAAATTTATAATTTACTTAGTCTGCAGAGAAAGATATAGACTTGAATGGGAGCTCCAAGACCTCATAATGCAATGGAAATTTTTGCCAAAAAGTGAAGGCCACATGAAAAGAGGCTCAGTGTCACCAATTATTAGAGAAGGCAAAACAAAACCACAATGAAGTACCACATCACACTTGTCAGAATAGTCATCATCAAAAAGTCAACGAATAACATACTGGAGAAGGTGTTGGGAAAAGGGAACCCTCCTACACTTTGGTGGGGATATAAATTGGTACAGCCACTACAGAAAACAATGGAACTTCCTTCAAAAAATATTAAGTAGAACTATCATATGACCCAACAATTCCATTCCTGAGTATACATCTTGACAAGGGAGAAAATTCTAATTTGAAAAGATACATGTATCCCTATGTTCATAACAGCACTATTTACCATAGCCAAGACACAGAGCAACCCAAATGCTCATTAATAGATGACTGACTTAAGATGTGGTATGAATACACACACACACATACACAGGCACACATACACAATGGAATGTTACTCAGCCATAAAAAAGAATGAAATATTGCCATTTGCAGCAACATGGATGGACCTAGAAAATATTATATTTAGTGAAGTAAGTCAGAGAAAGACAAATACTATATGATAGCTCTTATATGTGGAATCTAAAAAAGAATACAAATGAATGTATATACAAACCAGAAACAGACTCACAGACTTATAGTTACCAAAGGTGGGGAGAACAGCTGATAGGCACAAAATTAACATATGCAAACTACCATAAGTAGAGCAAGTAAGTAACAAGGGTTTATTGTATAACACAGGGAAGTATACCAAAAACTTGTTACAACCTATAATGGAATATAATTTGAAAAAATACTGAATGCCTGTGTTGTACAACTGAAACTAACACAATAATGTCAATCGACTATACTTCAACTTAAAAAAAGATGCTCAATTCGACTCAAAATTTAAGAAATGCTCATCAAAATATGGTACTATTTTTAAATGATGAGATTGTTTTAAAGGCTTGACAAAACATAGTTCTACTAAGGAGTCCTTGAAAATGGGTTCTTTTCAACACCTTTCTAAAGTGTTGATGGGACTGTAGCTGGTCCAACATTTAGGAAGCACAATTTAGCAACATCTGACGAAATTAGGATCACAAATTATTTTGATTTAACAATTCTTTACTAGGGAAATTATCCCATTCATATTTACCTATTCAAATAATCAAATATATGCACAAGGAAGGTCACTGCAGCATTTTTATATTAAAAAAAAAAAGAAAAAATAACCTAATTGCCTATCAGAGAAATGGTTAATTGAATTACCTTCATTTATACCATGGACTATCATATGCCCATTAAACAGAATCCTGATATGGAAAACTTGTAAATAAATTACTGAGAGAAAAAAGCAAAATGGAAAACCATCCAACTAAGTGGCATGAGTAGATTTGTTAAGAAAATAAGAGTAGTAATAAGCATACATTGCTTATATATACAGAAGAAATTTTTTTTTTTTTTTTTTGGTCACTGCATGGCTTGCAGAATCTTAGTTCCCCAACCAGGGATTGAACCTCAGTTCCTGGCAGTGAGAGTATGGATTTCTAACCACTGGATCACCAGGGAAAATAATATTTTAAGACTAAGTAAACCATTGCTGAGCCAAGTAACAGGGTGGGACTTGATCTTGGAGGTTAGAAATGGAGGAAGATGTTTATTTTTTATTTTATATCTTTATTTTCTGGTTGAAAATTTTATGCAAACACAAATTATATTTATAATTTTAAAATTAATGGCACCTAATTAGCAATCAAAAGAAGTCTCAGAACCATGGATATTTGGAATTTACAAATCAAATTTAAGTCTTTCTTCCCTGTCCACTTGCCCTTATATGTATAAAAAGATGCATTTTAATAAGACTGGTAAATACAGGGAAATTTTTGAACTCTCTTCTCCTACCCCTCACACCACTTCTCATAGGGCTGTTAAAAAGTAATCATGTTCTTCTCCTTAACAAGAAGCTTTTCTGGGGATGCATGAGGAAGAGGTTCAAAAATTCATATTTATTAAAAACACACCTCCCACAAGCTTCACATTGAACTAGGAGCTTAAGAGTTAAATGATTCACAAAACAAAGGCTTTGAATAATAGGATGATTAGAGCAAATTTAGAGGAGTTGGCTATAACTTTTTTGAAAATATGATTTGTGCCCACTGGTGGGTGGGGCAAGAAAGCGGTTATTTAGGCTTTTTTTTCTTTCTTTTTTACAAAATAGGTACAATGGCCATGAGTCAGAGGGAAGGAGGGGAAGGTAGAAATTCGGTAACTCTACGTCTGGAACCATATTATTTGAAGGATCCCAAAGTGATGGTTAGAAATGCAAATTTCTAGAGCCCAACTTCAGTCCATTTAATCAGACTTTCTAGAGGTGTGGCCTGAGAATTTGCATTTAGGTCAAAATTTTCAAGTGAATTTATGCACACTAAAGTTTTAGAGTTTCTCCTGTAAGATAATTCAGATACTGAAGAATAAATCGTATCTGGAGTCAGATGTAATCTTCTTACATTAATTTTTCTCTTTAGAATTCTAGGAAGGTGGTAAGGTCCCATATCAAGCACTGCACTAGATGACAGTGAGTGAACTCATGGTGAAGAAATTGAGAAAAGATTCGATTATGTTAAAAAACAATCGGACTGGAAATTTAGAATCTCTTGCTGCTGCTGCTGCTAAGTTGCTTCAGTTGTGTCCAACTCTGTGCGACCCCATAGACGGCAGCCCACCAGAGCAGATGATTAAAAAAAACAATATTGTGACAAAATGTAAGAGCAAAGACAAAATTAAATCAGATCTAAAGCACAGTTTGTTAACGAGAAAGCTAGAGCCTGCGTTTTTGCAGTTCATCTGATATAGTGTAACAACTGAACATCCATCTTGCCATCTTTTGATTCTACTTGCCATAACTTTTGATTATAGATAATTTGGTTGACAAAACACGAATTCCCCAAAATATTTGAAAGGCAGCTGCAAATAGGTTCTTAGAGGTGTGCTGTGCTAAGTCGCTCAGTTGTGCCTGACTCTGTGACCCCATTGACTGTAGCCTCCCAGGCTCCTCTGTCCATGGAGATTCTCCAGGCAAGTATACTGGAATGGGTTGCCATACATTTTTCGAGGGGATCTTCCCAACCCAGGTATCGAACCCAGGTCTTCCACATTGCAGGCAGATTCTTTACCATCTGGAGAAGAGCATGGCAACCCATTCCAATATCCTTACTTTAGTTCAGTTCAGTCACTCAGTCATGTCTGACTCTTTGCAACTCCATGGGCTGCAGCATGCCAGGCCTCCCTGTCCTTCACCAACACCCGGAGCTTGCGCAAACTCATATCCATCTAGTCAGTGATGCCATCCAACCATCTCATCCTCTGTCATCCCCTTCTCCTTCCTGCTTCAATCATTCTCAGCATCAGGATCTTTTCCAAGGAGTCAGTCCTTTGCATCAGGTGGCCAAAGTATTGGGGGTTTCAGCTTCAGCATCAGTCCTTCCAATGAATATTCAGGACTGATTTCCTTTAGGATGGACTGGTTGGATCTCCTTGTAGTCCAAGGGACTCTCAAGAGTCTTCTCCAACACCACAGTTCAAAAGCATCAATTCTTCAGTGCTCAGCTTTCTTTAGGGTCCAACTGTCTTATCATGTATGGATAAGACTAGTCATCTAGTCTAGTTGACTAGACGGACATTTGTTGGTAAATAATGTCTCTGCTTTTTAATACGCTGTCTAGGTTGGTCATAACTTTTCTTCCAAGGAGCAAGTGTCTTTTAATTTCATGGCTTCAGCCACCATTTGCAGTGATTTTGGAGCCCCCCAAAATAAAGTCTCTTACTGTTTCCCCATCTATTTGGCATCAAGTGATGGAACTGGATGCCATGATCTTAGTTTTCTGAATATTGAGTTTTAAGCTAACTTTTTCACTCTCTTCTTTCATTTTCATCAAGAGGCTCTTTAGCTCTTCTTCACTTTCTTTTTTTGTTTGTTTCAGTTTTTTGTGTTTTTTTTTGTTTTTTTGTTTTTTTTTTTTACAGGAAATAGCATTTATTGGTGAGCATGATTAAGGAGGAGACAGCGCTGATGCTCATGAGTGCAGGGCCCGCCATTTGTCCAGGAGACCACGATTAGAGATGTATTTGACCCCACAGCTGTCCAGGATGAGTCGCTTTTCTGCCACAAGGTTTTCAAATTCATCTGTGTTGAACTTGGTAAATCCCCACTTCTTGGAGATGTGGATGTTCTGGCGGCCAGGGAACTTGAACTTTGCCCGGTGGAGGGCTTCAATCATATGCTCCTTGTTCTGCAGCTTGATGCGGATGGACATTATGACCTGGCCAATGTGGGCCCTGGCCACTATGCCCTGGGGCTTTCCAAAGGCACCACACATACCTGTCTGGAGTCTATCAGCTCCAGTGCAAGACAACGTCTTGTTGACGCAGATGACATGAAAGAAGTCGAGCCACACTCGGATGTGAAAACCATCTTTGCCACAGCTTTTCACCATGTGCTTGTTGGCACAAATATAGGCAGCCTCCAGGGCTTCAGAGGAGAGCTGCTCATACTCATATGACACCATGTGGCCCCAGAGTGGGAACTCATCCACTTTGGCTTGCTTACGCCCCAAGTCAAAGATGCAGATCTTAGCATCAGGGACACCTCAGCAGAAGCAGGACTTTGGGTACAGCTTGTTCTTCCAATACCCGTAACACCGGGTGGGGAGACAGCCCATGGCGACACCAGGATCTTCAGTGGCATGCTGAAGGGAAAGAGCTCTTCTTCACTTTCTGCCATAAGGGTGGTGTCATCTCCGTATCTGAGGTTATTGATATTTCTCCTGGCAATCTTGATTCCAGCTAATGCCTCATCCAGCCCAGAATTTCTCATAAAGTATTCTGCATATAAGTTAAATAAGCATGGGGACAATATACAGCCTTGATGTACTCCTTTACCTATTTAGAACCAGTGTGTTGTTCCACATCCACTTCTGTTTCTTCTTGGCCTGCATAAACATTTCTCAGGAGGCAGGTTAGGTGGTCTGGTATTTCCATCTCTTTAAGAATTTTCCACAGTTTGTCGTGATCTACACAGTCAAAGGCTTTGGCATAGTCAATAAAGCAAAAGTAGATACTTTTCTTGGAGAAGGCAATGGCAACCCACTCCAGTACTCTTGCCTGGAGAATCCCATGGACGGAGGAGCCTGGTAGGCTGCAGTCCATGGGGTCGCTAAGAGTTGGACACAACTGAGCGATTTCACTTTTCACTTTCATGCATTGGAGAAGGAAATGGCAACCCACTCCAGTGTTCTTGCCTGGAGAATCCCAGGGACGGGGGAGCCTGGTGGGCCGTCGTCTATGAGGTCGCACAGAGTCGGACACGACTGAAGCGACTTCGCAGCAGCAGCAGCAGATACTTTTCTGGAACTGTCTTGCTTTTTCCATGATCCAACAGATGTTGGCAATTTGATCTTTGGCTCCTCTGCCTTTTCTAAAGCCAGCTTGAACATCTGGAAGTTCATGGTTCATGTACTGTTGAAGCCTAGTTTGGAGAATTTTGAGCATTACTTTATTAGCGTGTGAGATGAGTGCAATTGTGCGGTAGTTTGAGCATTCTTTGGCACTGCCTTTCTTTGGGATTGGAATGAAAACTGACCTTTTCCAGTCCTGTGGCCACTGCTGAGTTTTCCAGTATCCCAGTTTGCTGGCATATTGAGTGCAGCACTTTCACAGCATCATCTTTTAGGATTTGAAATAGCTCAACTGGAATTCCATCACCTCACTAGCTTTATTCATAGTGATGCTTCCTAAGGCCCACTTGACTTTGCATTCCAGGATGTCTGGCTCTAGGTGAGTGTTCACACCATCACAATGTGGTTATCTGGGTCATGAAGATCTTTTTTGTACAGTTTTTCTGTGTATTCTTGCCACTTTTTCTTAATATCTTCTGCTTCTGTTAGGTCCATACCATTTCTGTCCTTTATTGTGCCCATCTTTGCATGAAATGTTCCCTTGGTATATCTTATTTTCTTGAAGAGATCTCTAGTCTTTCCCATTCTATTATTTTCCTCTATTTCTTTGCACTGATCATTGAGGAAGGCTTTTTTTAATCTCTCCTTCCTATTCTTTGGAACTCTGTATTAAAATGGGTATATCTTTCCTTTTCTTCTTTGCCTTTCACTTCTCTTCTCTCAGCTATTTGTAAGTCCTCCTCAGACAACCATTTTGCCTTTTTGCCTTTCTTTTTCTTGGGAATGGTTGTGATCACTGCCTCTGGTACAATGCCATGAACCCCCATCCAAAGTTCTTCAGGGACTCTGTCTATCAGATCTAATCCCTTGAATCTATTTGTCACTTCCACTGTATAATCATAAGGGATTTTGTTTAGGTCATATCTAAATGCCTGAAGTGAAGTGAAGTCACTCAGTCATGTCCAACTCGACCCCATGGACTGTAGCCTACCAAGCTCCTCAGTCCATGGAATTCTCTAGGCAAGAGTACTGGACTGGGTTGCCATTTCCTTCTCCAGGGGATCTTCCCAAACCAGGGATTGAACCTGGGTCTGCCACACTGTAGGCAGACACTTTACCGTCTGAGCCACCATTCTTGCTTACAGAATGGACATAGGAGCCTGCTGGGCTATAGTCCATAGGGTTGCAAAGAGCTGGACACGACTGAAGCAACTTAGCATGCACACAGTGTTGAGAGAGGACCATTACTCACTCTGTAAAGTCTAGGATATTTTTGATAATATGAGGATAAGTATAAATCCATTACCTATGACCGCCCAAAATGAATTGAATTTAGTTCAATGGGCATTTATTGACTGCTCATTTTTACCTTAAAATGTGTCAAGGAATATTAGAGAAGGGAGCCTGGATATAAGACACAATCTCTACCCTCAAAGGGCTTACAGGCTCATGAGCATAGACTGTAATAAAAAGCAAGATAAGGGATTTCAAATCAAAATGCAGTAAATAATAGATTGAAGCTATAGGAGTATTGAAGAGTGGTTATTTCTGTATGGAAAGTGGGGAGGGGGGGCGGTGCATGTGAACTAAGGGAAAGCAGAACAAATCAGTCAACTCTACTTTGGTGACAGATATATCCAGACTTTTACTCCACTACCAAGATAAAGGAAGACTTATCAGACGAGCCCTGATTACAGAGAGTGTGGTTGAGAGAATGAGGATGTGGAGAGAGGAATCATGAGTAAATGAACATTTTTGTAAAGGTGTGATAGAGGGTAAGCACCTAGTGGGAGTGATCTGGTCCAGTGTATGAACAGAATATTAAACACTCAAATTGACATTATTATTAGTTGTTATATTGAAGAATATACCTGTACAAATCACAGAAATCAGCAAAACTCCTAAGAAGTTGATGTCCTAAAATAGTAAAAGAAACCTGTGCATTTCCAAGTTCATCACACTTTGACAGACCTGTTTTTAAAAATCCAGATACCACAAAAGTGATATTCTTTCATGGATTTTCAATGAGGTAAAGGAAATGCAATGATTAATACTTAGAAATAAGAAAAATGCACTTTTTATATTGCCTTTCTAAAGGCAATTTCTATATTTCTTCTCTGGACAGACACTGTGAATCAACACAAGCATTCCCTGAGACAGCATAGACCACATTTATGATTTCAAGATTTTATTTTGCTTTATCTTGCCATTTTTTTTCACCTAGGTTAATATGTTTGAATAATTGAGGCTTTTTTTCTTTAGAATGCTATTACTCTTTCTCACCTGCACTGGGCTTTTCCTCGTGGAAAGAAAGACAAATCCAAATAGGCAATACAAATATCCCTCTTCATTAACTACTTTTTCATTTAAATATATCCCCTGGAGAGGGAATGGCTACCCACTCCAGTATTCTTGCCTGGAGAATCCCATGGACAGAGGAGCCTGGTGGGCTATGGTTCACGGACTGAGCAACTAACACTTTCACTTTTTCACTTTCATTTAAATATATATGCTATCTTCCTTCTGGGAAGAATTCAAGGACTCGAAGTAATCCCTTTAAATGCGGGCCCAGCGTTCCCGGTGCCTTTGGCATCGTTTCAGTGTGCGGCACAGCACCTGCCTGTTGTTTTCAACTTTGGACTCCACTCTCTGCTGTCTCATGAAAAATGTTTTCCTCGGAAAAGTGTGGTGTGTTTTTTACCGATTCCAAGAGACCGTCAACCCATGCTCCTTCTTTGTGTCTGCACACAATGAGTGATTCCCAGACTCCGGGCGGCGTGGGGTGGGGAGCGGGGGATACTTTCTACCGGACCGATCCCCAGACAGACTCCAGCCCTCACCTCAGAGATTCAGAAGGCGGCCTGTCGGGCCTGGCGGCCCAGCCCCTCGGAGAAGAGCAGGTAGAGCCCACCGGAGACCCAGCAACCGTGCCCGCGTCTGGGCCTCCGCACGACAAACTCTAGCATCCCCGCCGCTCCCTTGAGAGGCTCCAGCATCCCTCGGCCTGGAGATCCCGGGCGGTCGCGACTCCTGAGTCAGGATCCACAGTGGTTCCGCGGACTCGATCCGCAGGGCTGGGTGGAAGAGCCGCGCCGCCAGATGTCCGGGCTGCGGCTGCT
>NW_011494607.1:6617972-6619142 GCF_000754665.1 Bison bison bison
GGGGCTGCGTCTGCTAGGCGCCGGCCTCCGGGCAGCGAGCTCCCTGCCGCGGAGTGGGGACCCGAGGACAAGGCTAGCCGAGCGGATCGGAGGCAACCTCAGTCCGGCTCCAGCCCCATGCACCTTTCCGGTCGCCCCAGGAGAAAGCCGGGGAAGGGAGAAAGGGCGGCGGGAGGGCGGCGTGCCCTCCTCCCTCTGCTGCCCGCGGGCTCTCCCAGCTTGCCGGGATTGCTCTGCGCCCTGGGGGCCTCAGCCCTGAGCCATCCGCCGCGCCAGCCGCAGCCCGGGCGCGGCCTTCTGGCTCTGTTAGCAGGCACAGCCCCACGCCCTTCCGGCTCCCAGGCTCTGCTATTTCAAGAATTTTAGGGGGGAAAATGTGCACTGGCGAGGTGGGGGCCCACGCAGCCTGGGAAACTCGTGAAGCAGGCTGGCAGGCGCGGCCTGGATGCAGTGACCTCTGCCCCCTAAGGGTGTCCCCAGCTTTGCTGATCGCAGGGGTGGAGTGGTGGTTTTTTTCTGTCTCCCAAATTTACTCTGAAATCGAGTCTCTGGTGAGTGAAGGTCCACATGATTATATCACGTCCATAGCAGTCGCGCTGTGTCCTATATGGGTACGGGGTACTCGCGACGCAGACACTGAGGTCCCCAGAGACGCTGAGTCTCTCGGCCCCAGGGCTTATGCTTGTTTTCTGGATGGAACAGGCCTCCGAATTCCTCCAGGAACGTCTCAGTAAGTAGGGGTGGGTGTGCGTGTGTGTGCAGTGATTCCTATGACCTCACAGGTGTGTTATTAATATAAGACCAAATAGACTTAAGTGCAATAATACATCGTGTACTTGTAGATACCTTTTTGAATAGATAATGAAATTTCTGCGATCTTGAAGATCAACTCGTCAAAGCATAGTATTTCCAGTCCTCGTTTAATTAAAAAACCTGCATTCTGTAGAGATTCGATGGATGTGTCTAGCTAGCACCTTTGGAGTTCCAAATTGAATCTCCATTCATTTTCACAATGGAACACTTGTCAGAGAAACTGCCATAGCAGGTTACTCTTCCTCAAAACTGTAAGCTGCCTCCAGGCAGGGATAGTTTTCATTCATCTTTGATTTTCCCCTGCGCAAAAGTACTCAATAAATGATTGTTAAATGATTACACCACACCCTCCAATCC
>NW_011494607.1:6619242-6647809 GCF_000754665.1 Bison bison bison
GGGGGGGGGATGAAAGATACCAAATAAAAGTGAACGATTTAGTAGTCCAAGTTGGGGCACATTTGCAAGACAGTGATAATGCTTAGAATCAATTTGTTAATCAAATCTTTTTGGTTTTAGGACTATCATGGGCAGGAAGTGGAAATGATCCACACTCTCCGGCTTTTTTTTTATGCCAATAAGTGGATACATTTCTTTGGGATATATTTTGCTTTCTTCTCTTTTTTTTTCTTTCTTTCTATATATTAGGTGTGGTGTAAGCCATTATACTTGAAAGTATGCCTTGCTGGCTTTTGAAACCTTAGATGTTTTGGATTTACTGGTAGCTAATCTCATATTTCTCACTTTTTATATTTTCACTGGCATCCTACCATAACATACATTGGAGAAATCTGGTTTAGATACCTAAAATACTTCACTTGGGCACATGACCTACAAATACTAAAATCCATTAGCTGCCTTTATTGTTGCTTTTTAGCTCTCAATGATACTTTTGTATCTTTGTTCCTTAGCCTTTGAGTGTACTCCACAGACTTTTCTATTCCTAAATATCTGAAGAACCTGTGTTGTTAATAGGTAATATCAGCACACACATACTGTATTATTATTTAGCTGATAATAATTTTCATAAAGGATTCATTTTGTGCCCACTCATATAATGGCAGTTAAACATTGCCATCACTGATGCATTATAAAACATTCATTCTGGACAACACACTGTCTAGAATGTTTTCTACTAATACTAGAAATCTCTAGATACCTCATCACTATCATTGTTTCTGAATTTCTGTAGACCAGTTGTAAGGAAGATAAGCCTTTTGTCTAATTTTAGACTACTAAAAAATATTTGTTTTAGTCTGAACTTTAGGCTTAAGCACTTGAATTTTTGTACTACTTTTACTGTTTTGTTCAAGTGCCAAGTATCCATTCTTCTCAGGTTGTAAATAAAATATGGTTCAGAATACCATCTCTATTTGCAGCGCCAGGAAAAACTGCTGTTAAAACTTATAACTCGATAACCTTATTCTTTTAGCAATTTTACCTCCGTTGTGATTTTTAATGAAGTCCTTATTGCTTTTTTTTTTTTTCCTTGACCTACTTTCAAGAGCTTTCATATACAACGTGTTTTCAGTGATGGTGATTTCTGTAGTGTGTAGGAGAGTCTTAAATCGCGGTGGAACAGATTAGTTGGCTATCATTTATTCCATAAATGTCTTCGTGGTTTCAAATCACCTGGTTCCAACGTCCACAGTTTCACAGTCTGTAATCTTTTAAGCTCTGCTTTTCATGGGTTTGCTCCGTTCTCCAAACTGAGGACTGACTGGACCTCATTCTGCTGTGATCCAATTGTTACTTTTCTTTGTTGCCTCCACCCCCTAGAGATTGTATTTTCAAGGGAGATGCGTTCTTGGGGCTGCAGAGGAGAGTGGGACGAGATCTGGTACCTCAGGCAATAGGAGGAGATCCCTCCTTCGCATGCCGGTGAAAAGCTGGGGACAATTTTGACAGTTCAGTCTCGCTTTTGCTCTCGGGCTTGTGGTCCATGGGTCGGTTTTACCTGCTCCCACTTCGCCTGCCTCTGGCCTGCCTTCGGGCCAATAGCAAATGCAGCCCTTACTCCACCCCACCCAGAGCGCTCCCTCACCCGTTCTCTTGGGGAACTGGGGCATGTGTCCGTAGAAGACTTCGGGGACTGGGGAAAGCCACGCCGGGATTCGGACGCTCGAAAGGGCAGCCCCTCCCTAAGCTTTTCCCCGCGTCGCGGCACCCACGTGACCGAGAACAGGCCTCCACCGGCCCGCCCCTTTCGTCCGCTGCTGCCCACTTCCCGCTCGCGGTAAGTAAACCGCGGTTTTCCGCACCGCCCAACCCCGCCCTCCTTCTTTCCCCTTCCCTTCACCTCCCTCCGGCTCCCTCGCACCACTCTACCCGCCCCCATCCTCCCCACCGGGCCCTTTGTACGTGCTCGGCGGCGTGCGAGCGCGCCCGGCACGTGACCCCGCCGAACGTGGCATTGTGTTATCACGTGACCCAGGTGCGTACGCGACGGAGCGGGGTGTGAAGATGGCGGACGAAGAGGCCGAGCAGGAGAGGTTGAGTCGCGGCGGAGGCGGCTGCGCCGCGGAGCTGCAGCTCCTAGGCGAGCGGCTCCAGGAGCTGGAGCGGCAGCTGCGGGAGAGCCGGGTGCCGGCCGTGGAGGCGGCCACGGAGTACTGTCAGCAGCTGTGCCAGGTGAGGGCGCCTGGGGTCCCCTCCCCCTTTCCCCCTGCTAGAGGGGGAAGAGGGCGAGCGAGCGCCTGGCGGCCGAGCGGTGGTCGGCGCTGCCTTGGCATCGTCGGCGCCGCCGCCCTGGCGGGAGCGGCGAGTACCAGGAAGACGCCTTTGTGTGGTTGCCGTTGTGGCGGTTGTTGTCGGCTGGGGGAAGGGAGTTGTGGTCAGGATGGAAAATCCCCCCTCCTCTTTCCTTCCCCGAACTCGGGACTGCGCGGTCCCCGAGACGGAGAGATGCAGACGGCGAGGTCTGGAGCCCTCCCCTCTGTGGGAGAGGGTAAGCGTGGAATGGAGGCCAGGTTCGCTTCCTCCTCTTATTGTGCACTGGGGATTACCGCGCCCCGCGCCTCTGCGCCCCTGCTTCCCACTCCGACGGGCCTGCGCCCCCACTGGTTTGATTCCTTTGCCTCCGCTAGCTTGCTTTCATCCGTCCCGCCCCCCGGTCCCGTTCTCGCTGTCTCCCGGCCTTTG
Source organism: Bison bison bison (assembly GCF_000754665.1). Classification (NCBI taxonomy): domain Eukaryota; kingdom Metazoa; phylum Chordata; class Mammalia; order Artiodactyla; family Bovidae; genus Bison; species Bison bison. Next base: position 6,621,985 of record NW_011494607.1, read on the forward strand.
TTGTTCGAGTTTCGCTTTAGGACTGAAGGGGCCTTTGTTGATGTTCCGAGGAGCAGTCCCCGCCGACCCCTTCTAGCCTGCGATACCTTCGGGGGTAGGGGGGCGGAGATTGTCCCCTCCTGCCTTTACTTGCTAGGAGCCCCGCTTCCATGGTAGAGGTTGCTCTCCTCGGCGGAGGAAAGCTGTGTGTGTATCCTAGGGTCGAATGTCTCTATGGGGTGGTTCTCCAGAGTCCGGTTCTCTTTTGCTTTCACCCTTGGAGGAGTGTGTTTTCCTCTCTGCCCTTCCTCCCTCGTCTACCCACCCCCTATCACTTAGAGCCGTCCCTGTTTGGCCTCCCAGTGGAACGGAGATGATTATGTGGACCCGTGCTCAGGTCAGTTTCAGGCCTTACCCCCTTTTTTTTTTTTTTGCAACAAGGACACTGCTTTCCAGTAACTGCGTTCTAACCAGGATTTGGAATGTTAATAGCACTGTTTGATAGAAATCGGGGAGTTTGTGTCTACATTTGGACTTGATTACATACCCTCCAGTTAAGTTTGAATTTAAAGGTGCTGCTGCTGGCTATGGTGAAAATTTTGGTTAAATTATTTTCTTGAGGAAGCAAAAGAATTTATACGGGTCGCATTTCGAGTTAGCTTGTGAACACATTATAGAGAAGTTGTTTCGGAAAGATACTTAAGGTGGAACAATGGTGGGCCGTTTTAGCATATCAGAGTCATCACATTTTCACTTAATTTTTAGCCTCCACGTTCTGAAATCTTTACAAGATCAGGGATACTTGATACCATACTCAAAATTCTCCGTTGTTGTTTGCACCTTGTTGTCACAGATTATTTGATAGTGGTTCATTTTCTTGAAACAAGCAAACCAAAAACAACTTTGTGAGACCGCAAGATGACTTTCTGGGAATAAATGCTATGTGAAACCCACCCTGTTAAAGTAATATAGGTCTGGTGAATACCTATGGCATAATTAGAGATTATGTCATTCCTTTGAATCCTAGGTTTAAAGAATTGTTGAAATTTACTAATTTCACTATCCTGACTGTAACCACTCATTCCTAATTGGCCTTGTAGATATTAAAGTTTACTTAGATTTTTTTCTTTTAAAAAGCCACAAAACTTTAGTAAGATATGCATAAAAAGAGCTCTTTCATTTGTAAGTGAAGTTAGCTTTTTAGTCCGTGAAAAGTGTATCTTAGCTGAAAGACATTTTTCAGGTAGCAGTTCCCACTGATGGATTTAAGGCTGATTACTGTAAATACTCTTGACCAGCTGTAATTATAAGCAGAATTAATAATTCTGGGAAAGTGAAGTCTCATGCAAGTCGGTCTTCATCTGGAGGGTGTGCAGCATAGAGAGTTGTCACTTTAAAATGATTTTTCATGTATGAAGCAGTCTTCCTTTTTTGTCAACATGAAAGAAATTTCCTGTAGCAGTTTTAAGTGTTCAGTCTTACAACATGTACTTTGTTTATACTGACCAGTGCTACTTGAAATAGTAATAAAACAAATGCTGGGTTTGTGAATTTCAAAAATAATGAAGTATTGCAGGCACTAAAATCCCGCAATAATGTAACTGCATTTAAAAGTGGTCTCCATTATTTGAATATGAGGGTGTATCTGATGTTTCAGATCCGCTATAGAACATTTTCTTTATGTGTGTGTGTATATATATTTGGTTACCTGTTTGGTCTTGCCAGATGGGAGGTAACTGGAAACAATTGTTTCTTTAAAATTGTATCATAGCCGTTGTTACTTAACATTTCAGATAGGAATTGAGCAGAGCAATGGTTAACAAACAATTACAGAATTTATTAGAGCGGTCTAAAAACAGTGCTAGAAATACTAGGAGCTAGAAATTGCATCTACCTTTATTATTTAGCTTTTTCTCTCAGGTTTCCATGTAAAACTGGGATATTCACATGCTTCAGGAATGCAAAGATGAATAAATATTTGTCAGAGTTAGTGTGCTTCAGAGTTAACATTCTGTGAGTGTTGATGCTTAGTGCTTGTGTAATCCTCATTGTTGCATTTATTTTAAAATACGACTTAGTTTATATCCTGAATTTTTTACCTCAACAAAAGGTGAATTCTGGAGAATGAAGTGAAACCAACAGAAATAAAGTTGCTTACTCTTTTCTGTTATAGATTTTTCTTTCTATTTGAATGAGGTATAGGAGAGTAACAGATTTCTTGAGTTCTGAGAACTCTTTCATTTCTAAAATAGAAATGAAAAATGTTTAAGTTCTTCTTACTGTTAACAGTATTGTTTTGCTCTTTATATTGGGTTGCTTCCTGGAAGCATGCCTCACTTTTACATGAGCATTTGCTTTAAGCTTTAAAGGAAAAGGAGGGGAAGATGGTAGAGGATGGGTACATGGGAGTGTCAGTAAAGAAAAATCTTAGATTTCTTTATATCTTTATAAGCTAGTTGTAATCTGGATAATGCTTACTTTTTAAAAAACCAAATTAGAATAAAAATATCTGTTATCATTATTATATATAAAAACTGATTGTAGTTGGGACTTGGGACTCTTTATTGTATTAGACTAGACCAGCATTCACTCACGCATTCAGCATTATTATTGAATACCCGCACCGTGGACCAGGTAACCATGAGTGTGGTCCTTGGTCACAAGGATTCTACAGTCTCTGGAGAAAGACAAATAATTGCAGCAAAGTGTGATTTATATCTTTTATACGAAACACTGTTTATTTGGAAGTTTCAGCAAAGGCATTCCAGTAGAAGAATTGTTCTGAAAGGATTTTAAAATGACTGTTCATTTAAAAAGTTATGCCATTGTAATAGTTGAAGAATGAGTTGTTGGAGCATGGTGTCTGTTGACAGCATTATATACTGGACTGGATGACTGCTTGATGAATGAGTAATGACTGTTTTTTGGTTATTATCAAAACTGATGACCATTTTAAAATTTTTTTTTAAATTTTATTTATTTGGCTGCGCCAGGTTCAGTTGTGATATGAGATCTTCAGTCTTCATTGCTACATGTGGGGTACTTAGTTGTGGCATGCAGGATCTAGTTCTTGAGTTGGGAGTGTGGAATCTTAGCCAGCGGACCACTAGGGAAGTCCCTAATAATTATTTTTAAAGGTGGAATTGCTGTTGTGGAAATTCAGTTGCATATCATACACACACACACACACACACATATCTCATACCTTTGTTCATACCATAATTCATATAAGCAGTGCTTCTCAACTAGGCATAGTGCTTTTCCCACTGCATTTCTCCCTTCAAGGACATTTGGAAATATGTGGGTCAGTTGTTTGGTTACTCCAGTGACTGGGGTTGTGATAACTGGCCTTTAGTGCTCATGGGCCATGGATGCTACATTTTCTGAAGTCACCAAGACAGTTGCACACCATTGAAATGTACCGCTTTGCCTAAAGACCCACAGTTCCCTTTTGAGAAACAGTGGCAAGAAAGAAAAGGAATATATTCATGTTTTTGGTTGTTATATTCTTTTTACATTAATATATAGGTATATTAGGCTTTCCTGCTGGCTCAGACAATAAAGAAACCACTTGCAATGCTGGAGACCTGGGTTTGATCCCTGGGTTGGGAAGATCTCCTGAAGGAGGGCATGGCAACCCACTCCAGTATTCTTGCCTGGAGAATCCCCCATGGACAGAGGAGCCTGGCAGGCTACAGCCCACGGGATTGCAGAGTTAGATATGACTGAGCAACTAGGCACATAGGTATATTAAGAAATGTAGTTAATCTGGAACAGATCCAGGCCAGAGCTTTTTGACCGTTGTGTAAGTGCACACTGAGCTTCAGTGCACATTGAACATGAGCATTTCTACTTTCTTAGCACAGATTACAAGCAATTACTTAAACGGTAAAGCATCTGCCTACAATGCGGAAGACCTGGGTTTGATCCCTGGGTCGGGAATATCCTCTGGAGAAGGAAATGGCAACCCACTCCAGTACCCTTGCCTGGAAAATCCCATGGACGGAGGAATGTGGTAGACTACAGTCCACGGGGTCGCAAAGAGTCGGACGCGACTGAGTGACTTTCACTTCACTTCACTTAAACAATTACTCAAACAATTCACTTTTACTAGGTTAAAAAAGGTGACAAATTCAGCATACTTAGTTGACCTGATTAAAGCAGAGATTTGACCTTTTGATATCACTGAAATTCTGTGCTTATAAGATGATACAGGAGACTAGTAAGATGTAAACAAATAAGATTTAAATATCACTTTAGGTACATCCCTGGCGGTCCAGTGGTTAGATTTCTGCTTCCACTGCAGGGGGTGTGAGAGTCAATCCCTGGTCTCATAGGTGAGCTAGGATCTCACATGCCAAGTGGCAAAGCATTGTTCCCTCCCCACCCCACCCCCCCAAAAAAGAAAAGATTTAAATGTCACTTCAAGATGACAGTTGAAGAGAGTCAAAAGGCTGTGTATCACTAATATACTTGCTTTATTTTTTATTCTCTTTTTAAATTGAAAATGTGGTATGTTAAAATGATTTTTTAAAAGACGAACACTGAAAACTTGATCTCCTTCCCACCCTAGGTGTCCAGTCACCTTCCACAAAGACAGTCCCTTAATAGTATTTTATGGATCTTTCCAGAAATGCCATTTACTCTTTTAAGAAAAAATTTAAAAATGAAGGCATAGTGTACAGTGCATCTTTGTTTCACACACACACAAAAAAAGGTATCTGAGAGCATTTTGTAGCTGCACATGTAAACCTGTGGCTTTCTGTTTTAAATTGTATATTGATTCTAGTCTGTGTCTTAATCAGTTAATTGTTGGTGATTATTTAAAAGAATAATTTAATTTCACCTGCAGTAGTTTCAGTAGAATTCAAAATAGGTAGTAAGCACCTCAGCCTGGGGTATCAGAAGGCTTTATTGAAGAGATGGGATTTGACTTAGACCTTAATGCCTTTATTAAAACTATGTTTAGTGCCTTATTGGTGTAAGAAACAAAAATGAAATTAAAACTGTTGAGAGCTACTCAGTTAAAATTGTGCAGTTACAGTATATCTTTGTATATGTTTCTTTCATCTATTTGATACAAGTTGATTCTTTTGTCTGCATGTTTTGCTTCCTTTTAATTGTAGTGGCAAGAATTTTGAAAATTCTTAAAGTTCTCCTTGAGAAACCAGACTTGATTGATAGAGACTATCTTAATTTGTAGGTCACTTCAAATCAGAAGAAAAGATGGCTTGCTTGTTAATTAGTGATAATTACTTTAGGTATTGAGGGAGTAATAAGTCATTTAAACTTCAAAAGTTTAGGTAATGCTCAGGGGAAATAATTTAAGTGTTCATAATTAGAATGATTGCATGCTAGAGACATTAAATTCCGCTTTCCAGAATATACTTTTACCAGTTTTAGCAAAGGAAAGCTTTACCAAATTTTGCTTGTCTCCTTCTTAACACTTTTTGGTCCTAACTTAAAATAGGGGAAGGGAAGATGTATTCTGCAGTTGCTATTCATAATATTTTATATTACTAACTTGCAAAACCAAGGATTTTTAAAAATACATGGTCTTAACTATGAAACTGCCGCTGCACTTACTTTCCTTGAGATTCTTTCAAAGTTGAGAAATTACATTATTTTTCTCAACTCCCACACAAATTCAGTTCATAAAATTAACCAACCAATATGTGAGTAGCCTTGCTTCTAAAATGGAAAGTTTACTTATTATTAATGTGTTTGTCAGATACCCTGTGTAACTTTTAACTATGTATTTTCCAGGAGAGTCTCTTGATTCATTGTTTATCTTTTAGCATTTAGAGTTGCACAGTGCACCTCATTAGAAAAAATGTTACCTTTCTCGCCTTACCTATATTTAGCCAAGATTTGTTAAAATTCAATCAATTACATATATATTTTTAAATTTATTTTAAACAAATATTTAAATTCCTCTTATGTGGGAGCACTAAGAGAGCTATGGAGACTTGTAGCATAGAGTTTACAAGATCTGGCACATATATTCATAGTTAAGTAATACTATTAGATAGTAAAGTACCTGGTGATACAGTAAATAGAGTGTGAATTAAGAAAAACTAGATGGAAATGGCAACCCCACTCCAGTGTTCTTGCTTGGAGAATCCCAGGGACGGGGGAGCCTGGTGTGGTGCCGTCTGTGGGGTCGCACAGAGTCGGACACGACTGGAGCAACTTAGCAGCAGCAGCAGAGCATTTTGAAATTACTTAAATTAACTAAAAATTGAACAGGAAAGGAAAGCACTGTTTATGTTGGGTCTTAAATGTGGGTAACTAATGTTAGAAGGATGAGAATAAACCTCAGAGAACTGGAACAACTTTGGCATCTTGGAGAAAACGTCAGGGGCTGAGATGAAAAATAGGATAGAAAAAGTAGATTAGAACCAGCTTAAGGGTGTAAGATCCAAACCAAGGACTTTTAACGGATCTTCGTAAGTGTAGATGATATATAGTTACCATTTCCTGAAGACTTGCGCTTCCAAGTTTGAGGTCCTGGCATATTTAGAAGTTCAGAATCTTACAGCCTTTTTTTTTTTTTTGAAATATCCTGTATCAGTTAATGCCAGGTAACTACTCAACTACAGTGGTGCTAAAAGAGTAGCCCGTTTTTATTACTGTTATCAAGTTTATGGGTCTGATGGATAGTTCTGCAGTCAGCTGGTTGGTTGTCTGAACTGAATGATCCCAGATGATCCCACTCATGTCTTGCGGTTGGTAGTTTGGTTGAGGAGCCCCAGTTAAGTTGGCTAGTCTCTGCTCCACTCTTACCCTCTACCCTCTAGTGAGGTAGCCTCAATTTCTTCACTTTGCAGCAGGAATGCCAGTTCCCTCAAACAACTGCTTTCCAAGCTTCTGATTGTGTCATCACCCACTGGCTCAACAAGTAGTCAAAATCAGCCTCTTTGGGTATAGGGAGATGTGATTTTTCAGGGACCAATTTTATAACAATCTGTGACATGTCCTGATGGTGTAATCACTCACCTAGAGCCAGACATACTAGAATGTGAGATCAAGTGGGCCTTAGGAAGCATCACTACAAACAAAGCTAGTGAGGTGATGGAATTCCAGTTGAGCTATTTCACATCCTAAAAGATGATGCTGTGAAAGTGCTGCAGTCAATATGCCGGCAAATTTAGAAAACTCAGCAGTGGCCATAGGACTGGAAAAGGTCAGTTTTCTTTCTAATCCCAAAGAAAGGCAGTGCCAAAGAATGTTCAAACTACCACACAATTGCACTCATCTCACATGCTAGCAAAGTGATGCTCAAAATTCTCCAAGCCAGACTTCAACGGTACATGAACCGTGAACTTGCAGATGTTCAAGCTGGTTTTAGAAGAGGAAGAAGAACCAGAGATCAAATTGCCAACATCTGTTGGATCATCGAAAAAGCAAGAGAGTTCCAGAAAAAAACATCTATTTCTGCTTTATTGACTATGCCAAAACCTTTGACTGTGTGGATCACAACAAACCGTGGAAAACTCTTCAAGAGATGGGAATACCAGATCACCTGACCTGCCTCCTGAGAAATCCTTATGCAGGTCAAGAAGCAACAGAACTGGACTTGGAACAACAGACTGGATTCAAATCGGGAAAGGAGTACATCAAGGCTGTATATTGTCACCCTGCTTATTTAATGTATATGCAGAGTACATCATAAGAATGTATGGACTGGATGAAGCACAAGCTGGAATCAAGATTGTCAGGGTCAATAACCTCAGATATGCAGATGACATCACCCTTATGGCAGAAAGCGAAGAAGAGCTAAAGAAAAGAGCCTCCTGATGAAAGTGAAAGAGAGAATGAAAAAGTTGGCTTAAAACTCAACATTCAGAAAACTAAGATCATGGCATCTGGTCCCATCACTTAATGACAAATAGATGGGGAAACAGTGGAAACAGTGACAAATTTTATTTTGGGAGGCTCCAAAATCACTGCAGATAGGGACTGCAGCCATAAAATTAAGACGCTTGCTCCTTGGAAGAAAAGTTATGACCAACCTAGACAGCTTATTAAAAAACAGAGACATTACTTTGCCAACAAAGGTCCATCTAGTCAAAGCTATGGTTTTTCCAGTAGTCATGTATGTATATGAGAGTTGGATCCTAAAGAAAGCTGAGTGCTGAAGAATTGATGCTTTTGAACTGTGGAGTTGGGAAGACTCTTGAGAGTCCCTTGGACAGCAGGGAAATCAGCCAGTCCATCTGACAGGAAATCAGTCTTGAATATTCATTGGAAGGACTGATGCTGAAGCTGAAACTTCAGTACTTTGGCCACCTGATGTGAAGAACTGACTCATTGGAAAAGACCCTGATGCTGGGAAAGATTGAAGGCGGGAGGAGAAGGGGATGACGGAGGATGAGATGGCTGGATGGCATCACTGACTCAATGGACATGAATTTTCGTAAACTCCGGGATTTGGAGATGGACAGGGAGGCCTGGCATGCTGCAGTCCATGGGGTCGCAAAGAGTTGGACATGACTGAGCAACTGAATTGAACAGAACGACATATCCCACTTGGGTTTATTCTCCACTGCAATTCCGGGCACTTTTATGGATCAGATTTTTATTCTGTATAGCCCCACCTCTGCTTTCTTCTCACATATATTCTGTGATATTCAAAGATGTTCAAAGATTATTAGATTTTCAAAGCATATCTAATTGCCCCTTTTCTCTCTGGTTGGCAAAAAGCATTTCATTCCTGCTTTCTAATCTCAGTCTCCAAATAGAAAGGCACCCCACCCCATCATTGTACCTTTGGAAAATGCATGGAACAATCTCTCCATTTCCCATGGTTCTTTACCTTAATGTTAAACCTAGTCTGTATTTGGTGTTTTGTGTTGTCTCTCTGCCTTACACAATTTAATAATATAGTTATTGTCCTAATGTTTGAACTTATTTTTTCTTAACTGATCAACTTCTTTTAACCTGTCATTCAGTTTGAAATTCTCCCAACATCCTGCTTTTAACCTTCTACCTCAGTGACAGTCCAGTACTCATGACAGTTTTTTTCAGGTTTGTGTTTGCAGAAACTCAAGAGTCTGCAGATTTTAGAGTTACTCAGCTCAGTAAGATGTGACTTTTTTTTATGGCATCACTTAGTTGTCCACTGAAACAAGATTATCGGACAGAAATACTTACCTTTACTATGTGTAATGCATTCTGTATTCATTTATTATTTTTTGAAAGCTGCTGTTGATTTTGTGATCCACTAATACATCATAACCAACAAATTGGAAAACACTACTTTCGGGGAATTTCTGGGCACAATTCACTAATAAGCACAAACCCAGATAGCCCTTTGTTGTAAGGTGGCCTTCTAGTCTAGTTGATTCAGAACATGCATACATTTTTATTTTAGAGGAGCATCAAAATTAAAATATAATTTAAAATTTCTTATGATGAATGCTAAAAACCCAACATATGTCCAGGGAATTGGTTTGAGAAATGTTGGTACATAGGCTCAAATCCACACTGAAGCTTGAGCCCAGTGATCTCCATGCTTTGTTACTACTTTTTTTTTTAACACTTTCACTATTCACCAGGAATTTTCTGCTCCATCTAAATTGTTCATTCCTCATTTAACTGCTTTTGTGACTTTGTTCAAAGGAGCAGTGTTATGCAGTGAAAAGTCAGATGTCTTTTGAGTTCAAATAGGAGGTCTCCAGCAATCCACACAAGGTTTTACTCATACTTTGTCTGGGGTGAGGATGAAGCTTGGCATTAGAGACTAGACCGAACAGATTGAAGAGGAAAAGAATTAATGTTCAATGCAGGCACTATTAGATGCTTTACTAACAGTGAATTGTTTAATCTGAAGACCTATGAGGTCATAGGATTAAGAACTGTTTAGTCTGTTTAAATGTTTGTTTACCCAAATTGCCTCTTAAGATCTCATCTTTGCTATATAATGCTTGTTCATTATGACATTGATTTATCAGAAAATGTTCAGTGTTGTCAGGCATTTGTTTAGGAAGACTGAGCTATGTGGATAAATGGTCAAAATGAAGCAGTTCTTTAAAACATGATTTTCAAATATATGGATAATGTATTCGTGTGGAAGATTTGGCATCCTAGTGATGGCCTGACATATAGGCAGTGTTACAGTGTGTGTTCAGTTACCTAGTCATGTCCAGCTCTTTGCAACCCCACAGACTGCAGCACACCAGGCCTCCCTGTCCCCTCACCATCTCCAGAAGTTTGGTAGGCAATGTTATTTATGTTCTAAGTTTATCACTCCTAGATACAAGCTTTATTTACTTTTTTTTTTTTTTTTTACTATTATTTATTTGTCCGGATCGGGTCTTAGTTGTAGCATGTGGGATCTTAGGGTATTTGGGCTCAGTAGCCGTCATGCGGCCTTCGTTGCTCTGCGGCATGTAGGATCCTAGATCGAATCTGAGTCCCCTGCATTGGAAGCGCAGAGTCTTAACCACTGGGCTGCCAGGGAAGTCCCAGATTTTACATTTAGAGAGAGGTAATCTAAATTTAAAAATAATAATTAATTGATTTGGTTGTCATTCCAATTAGTTTGGGGATGTTTGTTTGTTTGGCCTCTTAGCTGCCTGACCAGGGATTGAACCCACATGCCCCAGTCCGTACCCCCCACCCCCACCCCTGCTATGAAAGTGCTGAAACCTAACCACTGGACTGCCAGGGAACTCCCCTAATCAATTCTGTAGAGATACTGGAAAGCTAGCATAACAAATATTTAAATTAAGTCCTGTAGTAATTTTGACTTACCAGAGTTAATGAAGCAGATATTTGTGATTTGAGAGAAATTTATTTCCAGTAAATCAGGATGATTGTGTTTGCTTCTTCTTTTAGATGAGACATTATTGTCAAAAGCAGGCATTTAGAATTTTTACTTGTACAAATAGCTTACATTTTATGTTTTCTAGATAAACATTTGTACATATTCTTGATCATTTCCTAATTTCTGTAAATAAAAGAAATCCCATTTAACATAAACTTGAAAACATCATTATATACTTAATTCAAAAGCGTGAGTATTTATATTCTGAAAAGTGTAGATTTTTATTTTCTGAACAAAACTTGCACAAGATTATATTTCAAAAGAATAAAACATGAAGCTTAATAAAATAACTATTAAAAATTAATGGGCTTTCCAGGTGGCTCAGTGGTAAAGAATCCACCGGTCAATGCTGGAGAAGCAGGTTCAATCCCTGGGTTGGGAAGATCCCCTGAGTTGTTCAGTTGCTCATTCATGTCTGACTCTTTGCGACCCCATGAACTGCAACATGGCAGGTTTCCCTGTTCTTCACCAGCTCCCAGAGGTTGCTCAAACTAATGTCCATTGAGTCACTGATGCCATTCAGCCATCTCGTCCTCTGTTGTTCCTTCTCCTCCTGCCTTCAGTCTTTCCCAGCATCAGGATCTTTTCCAGTGAATCGAGTCTTTGCATCAGGTGCCCAAAGTATTGGAGGTTCAGCCTCAGCATCCCTCCTTCCAATGAATATTCAGGGCTGATCTCGTTTAGGATGGACTGGTTTGATCTCCTTGCAGTCCAAGGGACTCTCAAGAGTCTTCTGCAACACCACAGTTCAAAAGTACCAATTCTTCAGCACTCAGCCTTCTTTATGGTCCAACTCTCACCATCCATACATGACTACAGGAAAAACCATAGCTTTGACTAGACAGACCTTTGTCCATCCCCTGAGTAGGAGGTGGCGACTCACTACAGTTGCCTGGAGAATCCCCATGGACAGAGGAGCCTGGCAGGCTACAGTCCATGGGGTTGCAGAGAGCTGGACACGAGTGAGCACAAGCATGACTTAAAATTGATGCTTAAGTACTTTGTATCTGTAACTTGCCATGATTTATCCACTACATACATATATAACTGTATTTTGAATCTTTTTAGGGAAAGTTTTTTAAAACCGCTGGACTAAAATGGGATATTGCAGATAGCATAATAGACAGTGTGAATAAAATTTATATCCTCAAACAAATTGATCATGAAGTTCATCATCAGCGTGAAGATATTTTATAGGGAGAATATCTGAGTGCTTGTAGGAAGAGTATATGAATGCTTGTCATAAATTACTGCTTCTTAGTAATTCAGGATTAACCCCAGTAGTATGTAAAATTGAATATGTTGGCAAGAAATGAGTCAGACTTAGTATATTTAGTATTGTGACCTATTTAGTATTTCTGAAAAGGCAACCTAATGTTGTACATGCTACCTAAAGAGAAATTACTAACACCCAAAAAGACGTTTGAGGATTTACCTATCTTGAGTGAAAACATGTAGTGTTTGGTACCCCCCTCCCCCCAGAATCATCTTTTATTTTACTTGATGGGAAAACCTACCCTCTAGATTCTTTCACATATACTTTGCTTGACAGCCCATTAGATACTGTGAATTAAAGTATTAGAATTCTAAGGGTGTTGATTTTAATTTTCATAAAAATTGTTTATTGTGACCCTTGACATGCTACCTATGACTTTCCTGTTTCTTTATTGAAATTGAGATGCTACAGACTTTTGTTGGTTGTTACAAGAATTGATCAAAGGCATGATTATGTAAAGTGATTGTTGTCATATAAAGTACCATTTTAATTTACACTTAGAGACTACTTTGGAAACACCTTTGATGTTTTATATATGATAATGATCTAGCATAATTTTTTTCATTAATACTATCATTTCCAGGTCATCTATTATCACTCTGAAAATAGCATTAGATGACTGATTTACCAACTTGGTTGAAGCCTACATTTTAGAGAACGCAGGATTAGATTTTATAATAACTTATGAAAGATCTTTTTGTCTTTGGAGAAGGGGTACATATTACTCAATGTGTGTGAATATGCCAGGAGAAGAGAATTGACTTTGCAATTAAAATCTTTCCTTTGTCCAAAATTGTAAGACTGGGATTTGAGAGGCTGGGATGAGAGAATCTAGTATTACCTAGTAACCAAAAGCATAGATTTTGAGCTATGATTTGAATTCCAGCTGTCTTCTGTGGGACTTCAAGCTTGGTTTTGGGCCTCTGTCCTCATCTCTAGACTAGAAGTAAGAATAATATCTGCCTTAAAGCTGCTATGATTAAGATATAATATATGTTGGGTGCTTTGCATATCATGATGCTGGAAGCACACAGCAAACATTAGCTATTATTTATAATACATTTACAAGTATGAGATCTGAAACTTTCCCTCATAAAAGAATATTTTTCTGTCACCAAGTCAGGTCTGACTCTTTTCGACCCCATAAGAGAATATTAATCTTAGTAAAATACTATTTAGCTTCTTCTCTACTGGTTTTCAAACTTAAGAAAAGAAATGAGGGAACTCTCTTTTCCTTCTCCTCCCCCCCTAAAATCTGACTTGAAATCTTGATGAGTAAAACAGAAAAGTTACAGCTGTGAAACAGTTTGGTAAGTATAAGAATAATGTAGAAAATTAATAACACTGTTGCCAGAGATTGTAAAGGGAGTTTAAGCATTGTTCTCTTCAGATGTTATTTTCTTCTCAGATGGTTCTTTTTTCTTTCTTTATTCTACTGCTGCTCTACACTCTCCCAAAAGAGAATGAATGACCTTGTCTTAGAGGCATTAACAAAGCCATCAATGAAGTAATATATTGTATTTAATTTTTCCACACTAAATAAGCTCATTTTTTGGTACTTCAGATTTAAAATATATTTACTTCTCTGGAAGCAGGGCACTGATGTAAATATGTCTAAATAGAGAAACTATTTTATCAGAGAAACAGTAAATGTTAAATAATAGTGAAACTTACACATGGAACAGTCCCACAAGTATACTCAGTGTTTGTGGTTAATTCTTTCTGAAAATTTATTGAGAGGACCTAGACCATCTTGTATATTCCCTCAAATATCATATTTTTCTCTAAATTGTTTATTTTCTTCCTTGGATTTGAGAAGAAGTGACTGTTACCTGGCAAGAGGATCTTTATATCTGTGACCTTCTTAGATAACCTTTCTGCTAACCCTAATCCTTGCTCCAGACTGGATGGTCTTTTCACCTGTGCATCTTCTCAGAGAACCTTTCCACTTTCCTATTCCTTTACATTTTTCTTTCCATCACTTCTCTCCTTTAGCTTATAGAGATGTGTGTGTGTCTTTCTTGTCTTGTTGCTTTGTTGATCATGTCTTCAGGTTGTCTTCCCTTTTTCTAACCCCTTCTCTCCACATATGAGATGTCTCCTATCCTAAAATTTATTTTCTTTTTAATTTTTAACTGGAGGGTAATTGCTTTATAATGTTGCATTGGTTTCTGTCGTACAACAGTGCATATTAGCTGAAAGTATCCATGAAATTAAAAGACACTTACTTCTTGGAAGCAAAGTTATGACCAACCTAGATAACATTAAAAAGCTGAGACATTACTTTGACAACAAAGGTCCATCTAGTCAAGGCTATGGTTTTTCCAGTGGTTATGTACAGATGTGAGAGTTGGACTGTGAAGAAAGCTGAGTGCCAAAGAATTGATGCTTTTGAACTGTGGTGTTGGAGAAGACTCTTAAGAGTCCCTTGGACTGCAAGATCCAGCCAGTCCATCCTAAAGGAAATCAGTCCTGGGTGTTCATTGGAAGGACTGATGCTGAAGCTGAAACTCCAATACTTTGATCACCTCATGCGAAGAGTTGACTCATTGGGAAAGACCCTGATGCTGGGAGGGGTTGTGGGCAGGAGGAGAAGGGGACGACAGAGGATGAGATGACTGGATGGCATCACCGACTTGATGGACATGAGTTTGAGTAAACTCTGGGAGTTGGTGATGGAAAGGGAGGCCTGGCTTGCTGCAATTCATGGGGTCGCAAAGAGTCGGACATGACTGAGCGACTGAACTGATACATATATATAACCCCTCCCTCTTAAGCCTCCCCCTGCACCCACCACCATCCCATCCCTCTAGGTCATCACAGAGTGCCGGGCGGGGCTCCCTGTGTTACATAGGAGATTCCCACTAGCTATCTGTTTTGCACATTGTAATGTGTTTGTGTCAGTGCCACTTGATTAGTCTCACTTTCTCATTCCCCAGCTGTGTCCACAAGTCCATTCTCTTTGTGTCTCTATTCCTGCCCTGCAAATAGGTTCATCAGTACCATTTGTAAATGTGTTTCTTTAACTCTTGTTTTCTAGTCTTTCTTGCCAGGCTTTGGGAAAGTACCCCACATGTTGTCTTTTGAAAATTCTCTTCTTAAGGTGCTTTGCTTGGCATATTTGTAATACTTATAAATTTCAGACCCAGGTAGCAATCCAGCAACTTAGACTATTTCATATGCCTGCATGTTGTGTTTAATAAAATTTAATTGTCAACATTTTAAAAATCATAAGCTTTCATGTTGACATGAGAGTAATTTCTCCTGGAGAATTAGAAAATTGGGTAATATTGGACTCATTCATGGCTACAAGCTGAAGTAATGCTTGCTCAGCCTCTGTTAGCATTTTAAAATGTTTGACCCCATTTTAAGTTGCTCTCCCTTCAATTTATTTACACTGCTCTTCAGATTCTCCTACCTTTGTGACTGCTTCTTAGTTGTCTTCACTGACTTTTCCTTTCACTTGCTGGAAATCCTTGGTCATTATTAGCTAGTATTAATATATTAGTATTTAAGGGGACTAGACCCAACATTTCTGAAAATTTTTGTGGCATTTCTTCAGTGTTCTTCCTTTCACTCTTCCTTGGTGACCCTCAACCATTTTTCCCACCTCATCATCATGCCTGAGACAGGACACTAATCAGGAGGTGGCTTATGTGCCCTGGTTGGTAATCCGTACTTACATACTCATCTTCAGCAGGTATCCACTCTGACAGCCCCCTGTCGTTCTGGATGCGATTTCCAGGGGGTCCCTTCTCTTAGGCCTTGCCACTCTTCTTAGCTCTTGCTTTCTGTTCCAACCACTTGTGGAACCCTTCCTCATGGGAGTTCAGTAGGTACTTTTTTTGTTGTTATTTTCATTTTTATTTATTTACTTATTTATTTTTGGCAGTGCTCAGTCTTTGCTACCGCACTGGCTTTTCTCTAGTTGCAAAGATTGGGGGCTACTCTCTAGTTGCGGTGCTTGGGCTTCTCATTGTGGTGGCTTCTCTTGTTGCGGAGCCCTGTCTCTAGGGTGCCTGAGCTTCAGTAGTTGTGGCTCCCACCCCTTGGAGCACAGGCTCAGTAATTGTGGCGCACGGGCTTAGTTGCTCCTTGGCATGTGGGATCTTTCCTGATCAGGGGTTGAACCCATGTCTCCTGTATTGGCAGGTGGATTCTTTACCACTGAGCCATCAGGGAGGCCCCAGGTTGGTATTTCTAATTAAACAAGTCTGAAATTGAACCCATTCATGCTCCTCTCCACTCCCCCACCCCCTACCAAAAGAAAGACTGATGGTATTGGTGTAACTACTCCCCTCCCCCTCAAACTTAGTGAAACCTTGAGTCATTTTTAGCTCCACCTTTCACTTCCGGAGTGCAGTCACTGAGTTCTGTTAATTTTATACACACACCGTTTCTTGTATCTTTCTCTGGTTATATCTGATATACTCTTAGTAACCATTTAGTTTCTTATAACAAAAAAAACCCAACAGAGGTTTTTTTTCATGAAGGTACTTTTCTGTCCATTCACTTCGCTAATCTGTTTCCTACATTGTCATTAAGATTATGTTATCCTTTCAAGGCATGGGTATCATATTTTTAAAGACTTTTAGAAGGGTAACGCAGTGTGGAAGAGTTCAGACACCATGAATTGAAATCCCAGCTCCACTGTTTACTGGCTACGAGCTCAGTTTCTTAACCTGTTAAATGAGGATAGTTGTATTGTGAGGCATCAGCACAGCACCCATCACATTAACAAGCACCACATAAAATGCTCTTCCATGAAAAATAAAATTCAAGCTCATTAGCCTTGCATTCAAGGACTGTCATGACCTGGCACCTAGCATGCCAGCCTGACTGATTGGCAGCCATATCTTATTTCTTTTTTTAGGTAAAGCCTTAAGAGTTTATAGTCTGTTCTTTTACTACGGTTTACATAACTTCCCTCACGTCTGTGCTTTGGCTTTAGCTTTCCCCTTTAGTGTTTCCTTCTTTTATCAGCTCCGTTTCTCCATATTTTTTCTCTTAAATCTGATCAGATTGTTAGTTGTTATTACATTTTTCATGGGGCTTTCCTGTACTTCTAAATGGATTTAATGATATATTCCCTATCCTTTTTTAACGAATTGTGTGTGCTTTTCTGACTTTTTATCACAGTTTTTCCATATTAACATTGTGGTTGTTGCTTCATCCTCTCCCCAAATTGGAGCTCCTTAAAAGCAGGGGCTATGCCTTATTTTACTGAAGCAGAAGTGGTTAAATCTGTTGAATGATTGTCTCCTCTTTTTTTTCTTGAATAGGTTGGTTTAAATTGTGGGTTGAATTTTGTGCTCCATTACTTACTGAAATTAGGTTTCTTCTGAACACTCTTGTTTCATGTCAATTCCAACATCAGTTTTCTATGTTCAAGGCAAGGGTTCAATTTGATCAAATGTTTTTATAAAGCAAACTTGAATGTATGATGAGTAGTAGCTATCATAATATCTTGCATTTATTAAGTGCTGGAAGGAAAATTATAACCAACCTAGACAGCATATTAAAAAGCAGACATTACTTTGCCGACAAAGGTCTGTCTAGTCAAGGTTATGGTTTTTCCTGTGGTCATGTATGGATGTGAGAGTTGGACTATAAAGAAAGCTGAGCACAGAAGAATTGATGCGTTTGAACTGTGGTGTTGGAGAAGACTCTTGAGAGTCCCTTGGACTGCAAGGAGATCCAACCAGTCCATCCTAAAGGAGATCAGTCCTGGGTGTTCATTGGAAGGACTGATGTTGAAGCTGAAATTTCAGTACTTTGGCCACCTGATGTGAAGAGCTGACTCATTTGAAAAGACCCTGATGTTGGGAAAGATTGAGGGCAGGAGAACGGGACGACAGAGGATGAGATGGTTGGATGACATCACCGACTCGATGGACATGGGTTTGGGTGGACTTCAGGAGTTGGTGATTGACAGGGACGCCTGGCGTGCTGCAGTCCATGGAGTCGAAAAGAGTCGGACACGACTGAGCGACTGAACTGAACTGATTGTGTGCAAGACACTGGTGTATGTGTGTGTATGTGTGAGAGAGAGAAACAGAGATGGCGTGAAGGACTGATAGAAAGGAGCTCATTGTAATCCTCAGTCATCCTCTTAGGTGGGTGGCTACTATCCCTATTTATATATGAGACTGCTGAGGCACAGATAAGTAAAGTAGCTTGCCCAAGTCAGTAAACTCGTTTAATTGAAAAGAAAAACAAAACCCAAACTAAGTTTAACATTTTTTTTTTCTTTTTGGGTATTAAAATTTGTTTTACATACAAAGAGAACTTACAATAATAACCTTAAATTATTTGAAACTAAACTTCAGGAAAGCAGAGCAATGAATATAGGCAGTTAACTGTGATCAAATTTGAGTAATAGTCTTATTTAAGAATGTCTTGATCTCTTTGTTTAGCAGTAGTGGGAATTTCATTAGTTTTGAATTTCTTTGAGTAACGTTGCAAATTGAGGAAGAAGTATGTCAAGGCTGTATATCGTCACCCTACTTATTTAACTTATATGCAGAATACATCATGCAAAATGCCGGGCTGGATGAAGCACAAGCTGGAATCAAGATTGCTGGGAGAAATATCAGTAACCGCAGATATACAGATGACACCACCTTAATGGCAGAAAGTGAAGAGGAACTAAAGAGCCTCTTGTCGAAGGTGAAAGAGGAGAGTGAAAAAGCTGGCTTAAAACTCAGCATTCAAAAAATGAAGATCATGGCATCCGGTCCCATCACTTCGTGGAAAATAGATGGGGAAACAATGGAAACAGTGAGAGACTTTATTTTCTTGGGCCCCAAAATCACTGCACATGGTGACTACAGCCATGAAATTAAAAGACGCTTGCTCCTTGAAAGAAAAGCTGTGACCAACCTAGACAGCATATTAAAAAGCAGAGACATTATGTTGCCAACAAAGGTCCGTTTAGTCAAAGCTGTGGTTTTTCCAGTAGTCCTGTATGGATGTGAGAGTTGGACCATAAAGAAGGCTGAGTGCCGAAGAATTGGTGCTTTTGAACTGTGGTGTTGGAGGAGACTTGAGAATCCTTTGGACTGCAAGGAGATCAAACCAGTCAGTCCTAAAGGAAATCAATCCTGAATGTTCACTGGAAGGACTGACACTAAAGCTGAGGCTCCAATACTTTGGGCACCTGACGTGAAGAGCTGACTCATTTGAAAAGACCCTGATGCTGGGAAAGATTGAATTCAGGAAGAGAAGGGGATGACAGAGCACGAGATGGTTGAATGGCATCACCGACTCAGTGACACAAGTTTGAACAACCTCTGGTAGATGGTGAAGGACAGAGAAGCCTGGCATGCTGCAGTCCTTGAGGTCCCTCAACAACAATTTATAGGTCTTTTAAGGGTATAATCAATACATATTTATAAATTAAAATCAGGGCAACTTGTTGAAGAAATCTGTTTCTAATGTCCTAATATAACTAAGATCAATTCTTTATTGGGTTAAAAAAAAATGCATTTGTGTTGTTTGGCCTCTTTATATGGTGCAAAGAAGTACCTGAAGTCCATGGGGAAAAGTAGGTCATCAGTGGTCTTTAAGGCTGCTTTTAGTTGGGTATCCTGTAAACATTTTAATATGAAACCTCAGTATAGGGATGTCTCATTATAAACTTCACACATGTGCATGCATATTACTTCAGCTTATATTGCTATTTGAATGTTTATTAAGTAATAAAATTTGTATTTTAGATAGATTTCATAGAAAAAGTTTTTTCCCTCTTCTGTACTGTATTTTATACTCTGTTTGGAAACTGCTGGTTTATAGTGCTACAAATAGCTAATGTTTCTGAGATAACGTTAAATAACTGCTGGGTTTATTTTCCCCATTTTCATAGTGTACTGGAGAAGTGACAGTAGTGCCCAATCAGATTTTGTTTTTCATCCTGCCTTTTAGTCACATTTAATATAATGTGTATTCCCAGTTTATTGTTTCTGTCATGCTTTACCCTTTATGAAGATCCCTGAGCATTGAGTGCCTGTTAACATCAGATTCCCTCTCAGCTCTGAATCAACTTGCTCTGATATTGGAGCTTGGTCCTTTAAGCATTTCTCCATTGATTGGTATTAAGTTTGTCAGTAGAGGATCTGAAGGGACTTTACACAGAGGGGCTTCTTGCTGCTACTGCATGACCATGAGTGGCACAGATACAGGGACATCCAGTGGTTCTCTGCCCCAGGTGAGTGCTCAGAGTGGACAGAGTCTTGTTGAGCTCACAGCCCCAGCCCCAAATTTGTGACCACCTCTCCATGTCCTGACACGGACACTGCAGTCCCCAGCTCCAGCACCCCACCTTTCCCTGTGTGGCTGCTTGCTCCATAGGTTGTTTCCCGTGGCCCTCCGTGCAGATGCTGCTGGCAAGCAAGTTCTCAGCTCCCTTTGTGGGCTCACCTCCCAGCAACTTAGGCCCAGGGAACCCAACCTGACAGACTTCTTTACTATCCAGTAGGCTGCAACTGTATCTTCTCCAACAAAGTTCAAGCCCTAGCTTTGGGGAAGGGCCCTCTACCTGGTGTGTTTTTTTGCTTCTGGTACTGTCTCGGCTCTTGAGTATTTTTTTAGAGTGCTGTTTAATTGTCTGTGTTTCTCCCTGTTACGATCATTCTTCATGTGAAACTTTCCCTGTTCGAATCTCCAGTTTTTTGGTTTGACCCTGATGCAGTAGGCTAACATGAGATAAATTACATACTAAACATAAAAACTGTATGCAGATTAGTATCAGTACTTTCAGCCTCATATACTTTGGATATTTGGCTCATCAGCTAGTTCATGGAAACTGGCTTTGGTATTAAAGGAATATATATATATATATATATACACACATATATATACACACACACACACACACACCATGGTTGTAAATTCAGTTTATTGCTCCCCAAAGTTGTTTAGATGAGGGAATGGAGCAATTGTGTGTGTTTTCATAGTTTAATATCCTTATACTTGAAACAATCAGGAAGTGTCAAATGAGAACTTTCCAGTCTTATAAAGTTATTAGCATATTTATTGCTCAAAAAATTTCCACCTGGTCAGTTTTTGGAATAAATTAGCAACTGACAGGCAGAAGTTATCTTTAAAAAACTTCCCCAAGTAGTAGTTTGGGTTAAGAAAAAAGAACACCCACACTCCCAGAGGATGTAGGGCTGGTGAGGCAAGGCGACAGAAATGTTATCTTGAGTAACTTATTAGTAGTAGTAACTTCTTAAATGGTTTATTTGTAGACTTCTAAATTTGATTCTGTTTAACATTTTCATATTAGAGGTTTCTTGTGGATGTTTAAAATCAGCTTTGCTAATTTTAAGATTCATCTCATATCTTTAGTAACACGTACCACATACCTGCAGTTATTGCTATACAGTTGACTAAAATACTCTATTAATACTACATGCATTCTCAGGAATTTTTCTCAATTTACTGGTTACTGGATTTCTGACTTCCACTATGGTTTGTGTGAACCCTAGTTCCAGCTTTTTCTTTGAAGCTTAAAATGGATGAAGATAATGTTTCTAGAAGTTAAAGAATAGAATAATAAAAATAATCAGATTATTGATTCTGTAGCCAATAATTTTGAGGTATCCAATAGCCTTTACACTGGCATGAAAGTAATGAATCTACAGTGTATTAAATAAATCATGTATTTTTAATTAATAAAAGGACACCAAAATCTGGTTTGTGTTTAACTTCACTATTTGTGACAACTTTGGTAGAAAGATTATTGAAGATAAAACTGATAATCCTGACTTTGTAGATGATTATTTTCCCAGTGGAACATTTATCTAGTTAGTATTTTAAGTAAAATTTTAAAAGTAAATAACATTTCCTGTGAAGGAGCCAATTAAAAAAAAATAAACCTAGCTTATAATTCCTGTGTACACCATGAGTGCTTTTGAAAAGGAAAAATGTATTTTTTAATAAAGTTACAAGTAGAAATTTTTCTCCCTGCAGTGGAAAGAATGGTACCTTATATGTCTTTAAGTCTTTAACATATAAGATTGATTCAATAAGGATGTGATGTACTTGAGAAGGACTATAATTACAAAGAGATGGACCTAATCATCTTAAAGAAAAATAGAATTCTTTGCAATAGTAAAAGTAATTGGGAGGAAAATAATTTGTAGTGTGTGTATGTGTATATTAGTCACTCAGTTGTGTCCAACTCTTTGTGACCCCCTGAGAAGGAGCCCACCAGGCTTCTCTATCCATGGATTTTTCCAGGAGAGAATACTGGAGTGGGTTGCCATTTGCTTCTCCAGGGGATCTTCCAACCCAGGGATTGAACCCAGGTCTCCTGCATTGCAGGCGATTGTTTACTGTCTGAGCCACCAGGAAGCCCAATTTATAGTATGTATTACTATCAAATACCTTTTTTTCTTGCTGGTTGTCTTCTGCAAGAAAATATAACATGAAATAGATGTGGCATATGTTGTATCTTACTAAAGTAAAATTCAAGTATATTATACAGTGTTGTAACTTAAAAGTTACATTTTTTAAAAGCCTCCTTTGGTTGACACAGTATGGCAGTTAACACAGTAATTTTAATTTTCTTGGTGTACTCTCTGTATTCTTTTAGAACTTTAAGCATACTTTTCTGTGTTATTAATGGAGGTGAAAGTGAAGTCGCTCAGTCGTGTCCGACTCTTAGCGACCCCATGGACTGCAGCCTACTAGGCTCCTCCGTCCATGGGATTTTCCAGGTAAGAGTACTGGAGTGGGGTGCCGTTGCCTGTCTTTTTATTCACACAGTAAGCCTTAAATTATTATTTTGTATTCTAGGAACATGATGCCATGGAGGAAAGAAGGGTTTCCTACTATTTTTTTTGAATATTAGGCAAGCTTACTCTGCAGTTTAGAAATAATAGTTGTGGGTGGTTTCTTTTTTTATCTGAGGAGGTGGGGAGGTTCCTTAAAACTTAATTTCATTCCTTCTCCTTTCCCCTGCGCTTTTCCCCAAGTAGTCACTGTTTTCATATTTCTGAGTCCCACTTTGCATCCTCACTCACACCCCCTATTGCAGGTGTTGAAGAATTCAGCTACCTGTTAAGGAAGATCTAGACTAATTTATGATGTCTTAATTAGATAAAATATTGAATAGATAATAAAAAAATATGGATAATTTGGGGAAGGGTAAGTTAGAAGAGTCTTCAAAGAGAAAAACCACATTATTGCTGTTACCTGAGTGCAACCTTGTATTATTTTTTTTAAGTTGTTCTGTACTCCTAAAGTCATATAGTTTCTCTGAAAACTTGAACTCAAAACATGTCCCTAACTGCTCTTGTTACATGACAGCAAGTGTTGATGGAATAGATGAATAGGAAGATGGAGCCTTAGGCATAGTATGGATTTGTATGTTCAGGATTCCAGTTATGTCGTCATCACTCTCATCTTCCAGTTATGTGGGCAAATAAATTAACTTTTTTTCCCCTTTTTTACTTAAGTGATTTTGTGTTGAATTTCTAATCCTAATAAGAATAGAATCCAAATTTTAAGGGGAAATTAAGTACAAAAATGTAACAAGTTGTCGGCCCTTTCTGACATAAAACATACAGATAATCATGGGTTCAGATAAATTATATGTGTCAGTGAACTTTAAAGAAGAAATCATCTTGTCCAATAACTCACCTGACTACACCTCTGGATTCCAAGGCCTTGGCACCTAATACTGAAAAATATACGTGTCCTCAGCCGAATCTTTAGTTGATGGCCTGTTGAATGAACCTGTTTTGTGGACAAATGTTTGATATTTACTGATGACCTAATGTAGTTTGGTGCTTCTGTGTTAAAATTGCTTTTACTGCTTAACTGTTTGCGCTGGCAGTGAGAACACTGAATGCCCGTAAATACCAGGAATGTGAAATAAATAAATCACTTTGATAGGGAAAGAGCAGCGAAGAACCAGAAAGCTCCTCCATGTTTCCTGAGGTGCTCTCTTCTTACTTATTACTGCCATGGGGAGTTCTGGATCCATTATTGCTAGATCTTCCAGTTTTTCCAAGAACTAGAAATCGTTATGTGTATTGTCCTAATTTTGAAATATTGGCACTTAACTCAAAATGTCTGGGAGGATCCCCAAAACACATTGTGTCAGCCAAACAAAACATGTCTGGGAAATTTAAATTTATTCCTGGATATTTTGAGCAGTCTACAGTTTGCCAGAAACAGTACATGGAAAAACTCCTCCCCCAGAATGAGATTTGGTTATGATTCTATCACTGTTAATGTGTTTCCCTTCTTCATTTGCATCTCTGAAAATAGTACTCTCCTGAAGGCATCTGGAAAGAGGTGTGTACAAATGGCTAATATGGTGGGAGGACAGAAACAAGTCAGTCTGCTTTGGCACCTTCTTTAGAATAGAGAGCTCCCTGAGGTAATGAGTCCTGTTGGCAGATACCTAAGAAGTCTCTTACCATCCTCCAAGTCTTGTATTTCTGCTGTAGGACTCTATGCATTGTTTAATTTATCCTGAGGCCTGACAGATTTTTAACCAGTATTCTAAGTTTCAGGAACTGTTTAAACGTTATATATATATCCAAGGGTGACTGTATATCAATGGACAGACAGAGGAAAGCACATCAGATATTAGCTTGCAACCCTGTTAATTTGGTTTGGGTGATTATTTTAAAGAGTTAAAAATATACTTCTGTTAAAATTAGGTTTTAGAATGTTAGTATTCTTATTTAATTTTTTTGCATTATCTAAGAAGAATTCTTAAGACAGACAGGACAGTGAATTCCCATTTACCCCATGACCAGTTTCCCACATTAGTCACATCTTGCATTTGTGTAGCAAATTTGTCATAGTTAATGAACCTATATTGATACATAGTCACTAACTGAAGTCATACTTTATTTGCATTTTCTTAGTTTTTTATCTTAATGTTTTTTCTTGTTTCAGAATCCCATGTAGAACACTTCACACTTAGTTGTCATATCTCCTTAAGTTTCTTTGTGCTGTAATGAACTTCTCAGACTTTTTGTATTTGATGACCTTAAGTTTTGAGCAGTTCAGTTCAGTTCAGTTGAGTCACTCAGTCGTGTCAGACTCTTTGTGACCCCATGGACTGCAGCACACCAGACCTCCCTGTCCATCACCAACTCCCAGTGTTTACCCAGACTCATGTCCATTGATTTGCTGATGACATCCAACCATCACATCCTCCATCGTCCCCTTCTTCCGCCTTCAATCTTTCCCAGCATCAGGCTCTTTTCCAGTGATTCAGTTCTTCACATCAGGTGGCCAAAGTATTGGAGTTTCAGCTTCAACATCAGTCATTCCAGTGAACACTCAGGACTGATCTCCTTTGGGATGGACTGGTTGGATCTGCTTGCAGTCCAAGAGACTCTCAAGAGTCTTCTCCAGCACCACAGTTCAGAAGCATCAATTCTTTGGCTCTCAGCTTTCTTTATAGTCCAACTCACATCCATACATGACTACTGGAAAAACCATAGCTTTGACTAGACGGACCTTTGTTGGCAAAGTAATGTCTCTCCTTTTTAATATGCTGTCTACGTTGGTCATAATTTTCCTGCCAAGGAGTAAGCGTCTTTTAATTTCATGGATGCACTCACCATCTGCAGTGATTTTGGAGCACAAAAAAATAAAGTCAGCCACTGTTTCCCCATCTATTTGCCATGAAGTGATGGGAGCAGATGTCATGATCTTCGTTTTCTGAATGTTTTAAGCCAACTTTTTCACTCTCCTCTTTCACTTTCATC
>NW_011494607.1:6648169-6669945 GCF_000754665.1 Bison bison bison
TGAAGCCTGGCTTGGAGAATTTTGAGCATTACTTTACTAGCGTGTGAGATGAGTGCAGTTGTGTGGTAGTTTGAACATTCTTTGGCATTGCCTTTCTTTGGAGCTGGAATGAAAACGGACCTTTTCCAGTCCTGTGGCCACTGCTGAGTTTTCCAAATTTGTTGGCATATTGAGTGCAGCACTTTCACAGCATCATCTTTTAGGATGTGAAATAGCTCAACTGGAATTCCATCACCTCCACTAGCTTTGTAGTGATGCTTCCTAAGGCCCACTTGACTTTGCATTCCAGGATGTCTGGCTCTAGGTGAGTGTGAGTGATCACACCATCGTGATTATCTGGGTCGTGAAGATCTTTTTTGAGCAGTTCTTCTGTGTATTCTTGCTACCTCTTCTTAATACCTCCTTCTGTTCTGAGAAGTACTGGTGAGATATTGTGAAAATCCCTCAATTGGAATTTGTCTAATGATTTTTTTCTTGATTAGACTGAAGTTATAGTTTTTTGGCAGGAAGACCAAGCATGTAAAGTGCTGTTGTCATATCAGTCATGTTACAGGTACATATTAAAGATATGATCTAACACTGTTGATGTTGACATTGATTACCTGGCTCAGTAGTGTTTGTAGGTTTCTCCAATGTAATGTCACTCTTTTTTTTCACCCTTCCCATGATGTACTCTTTGGAAGGAAATCACTACACTTAAGATGTGGGAAGGTAGGTCCTACCTCCTTGATTATGGTGTCTGGATAGATTATTTGTAATTCTTTTTTTTTTTTTTTTTTAAGAAATTAATAACCTTTTATAGTCATTTAAAAATATTTATTTTTGGTTACTCTGAATCTTTGTTGCTGTGTGCAGGCTTTCTCTAGTTGCAGCAAGCAGGGCCTGCTCTTGGTTTTGATGCTTGGGCTTCTCATTGCAGTGGCTTCTCTTATTGCAGAGCATGGGCTCTAAGTTCATGGGTTTCGGTAGTTGTGGCTTGAGGATTCTAGAGGGAGGGCTTAGTAGTTGTGGCACATGGGGTTAGTTGCTCCGCAGCATGTGGGTCTTCCTTGACCAGGGATTGAATCTGTGTTCTCTGCATTGGCAGGCAGATTCTTACCCACTGTACCACCAGGGAAGTCCTTGTAATTTTTTTGTAATGGGAAGTTTGTCTCTTTTGCTACATTTATTTACATCAATATGCATTCATGGCTATGTTTTATACTTTGGGTTATAATTTAATACTATTGTACTTTGTTGCTCAAATTGTTCCAGTTTGGGGCATTGGCAGCTCTTTCATTTGACTCATGTGTCCTTTTGGATTACTTCCTCTCCCTACCAATTCTGTATGTGTGTGTGTGTGTGTGTTAGCACAATAAGTCTATCTAGGAAAAAAAATTGTTTTTAATAGACGTTAAGTTTTAAACACAGGTAATCTTTCTATTTTTACTCTCTTGCTAACCCTAAATCTCCATAGTAACTAGCAAAATTCCACTATTATGATTATGCCCTATTCTCGGCTTTCTTTATTCTGGTACTTTCACAGGCATTGGTGAACATTATCTTGGAAGTGAATATTGTCAAGATAGAAAATCCTAGAAGATTTTGAAGTTCTTGAAGCAGTGAAAAATGCCTATGCTTGCTACAGGAAAATTTAGCAGAAAAAGGAGTTCTTAGGCCCATGGATATATTTTTTAAGAATACTGAGGAAAATTCCTTCAAAGGAATATTTAAATATCTAAAAAATATCTTTGAAACATACATTTATTTTACTTTTGATCAACTTTAATAGTTTTTGGTGATATAAAACTCATTTCCAGGGATTGGACCCTAATATATAATCTGTCTGTAGAGTTTGATTTATTAGGAGCCAGTGAAGTCATGGTTTGGAGTGAGGTTACTCACTGATAGTAATTATTCATAGAAATGTAATAGTCATTAACATCCTCTGAAAGTCAGTTCTAACACAGTTATCTATGTAGTTGAAACATTCTTTAAGTCAGATAAGATGCTTCTGTGTTACTAGTTTTTCTTAGCTCTCCAGTACATAATATTAATAGTCTCTTTCCATTTTTTAACTATTCCCTTTAAGTTAAAAATGACATTTGTGTTATTTAAAAATCCATCAATACAAAAGTGTCATCCTCCCTATCCTGTTCTACTCTTCACTCCAGAGATAACTAGTTACAAAATTGTATCTTTGTAGACATTTTCCATGCATTCACTTAAATGTAATTCTTTATATGTTTGTATTTAAGTAGCAAGATAATAAATATTGTTCTGTGCTGTACATTTTTTTCATCTAATAATATATACTGATCATTTCATGTCAGTAAATCAAAACTACTTCATTCTTTTTAAATAAAACATTTTATAAGGAGCACATACCATAATTTAGGGCTTCCCTGGTGATTCAGGCGGTAAAGCGTGTGGCGGCAATACAGGAAGACCCAGGTTTGATCCCTGGGTCGGGAAGATCCCCTGGAGAAGGAAGTGGCAACCCACTCCAGTGTTCTTGCCTGGAGAATCCCATGGACAGAGGAGCCTGGTGGGCTACAGTCTGTGGGGTCGCAAAGAGTCGGACACGACTGAGTGCCTTTACTATACCTATACCATAATTTATTAAACAATCTATTACTGACATTTAAGTTTTATAATCTTTGTCATTTTGCAAAGTGAAATGGTAGTTCCGTGCTGCTCTTAGTCTTATATTCCTGACAGCTGGGGTGGTATGAAATTTCTTTTTCATAGACTATGCGATGGAGAAGCCTTTCAGAAGGTTTTATTTTCCATCTCTGATTCAAGGTTATAAAGGAGCTACAGCTGAAATGGTTTTCAGATAGTTTCTGTTTTAGGAGTATTTTGTTAAATCTTCATATCAGGTGCCTCTGAATTGATGGTTAATATTTTTTTGGAAAAAATATTTCAAACCATTAATGTTTTAAGCAATGTTAAATATATTGATCAGTATTTTCCATTAGTTTCATATTGATTCTATGAATATGATGCATTAAAATTAGGAAATTCAGACAGCTAAAGATCTATGTATTATATGACGCTGATCTGTTTAAAATTTAAATTCTAAAATAATTGAGTCATATCACATAATACACATTGTCTTTGTGCTTCATGTTCAGTCATTTAAAAAATGTTAAAATAAGGACTAATTTGTGGTTGGGAAATGGATGATGCTTAATATAGGTGATTAAAAGATACAGAATACTTGAATGTGTTAGAAGGGCTTGAGAAAGTTATTAATTCTGACTTCAGCAATCCTTATTTGAAACCATTGAAGCCAGATGTGATTCAGAATTCAAAATTTTATGACTTTTCAAAAAGTTATATGGTGTATGTACTGTGTTTTACACAGTACCAAAGAGGGGCTTTGGGTTGCCCATAGGCACATAGCAGGATATATGAATATTCTTAGTAAGTGGGATAAAAGCTGTGAAGTATTTCATTTCTTTTTATTTTTTTTCATTGGATAATATTCAACTCTATGGATATAATACAGTCTGTTTGCCCATCTACTCCATCTAATGGACATTTGACTTGTTGCCAGTTAGTGTTGCTATGAACATTCATATACATTTCTTTTTATCAATGTGTTTATATTTGTTGGGGTGCTTTGCTAGTAGAATTGCTGGTTTAGATAGTGAATTTATTTTTACAGTTTTGTGAAACTGCCAGACTATTTGTCACAAGTGGTTGTATGTACCATTTTATATTCTTCCCAGCATGGCATGAGGGTTCTAGTATCTCTAGATTCTCACCAAAACTAGGTATTGTCTGTCTTTAATTACAGCTATTCTAGTGGATTTGTGGCTTCCCTGGAGGCTCAGACAGCAAAGCATCTGTCTACAATGCGGGAGACCCTGGTTCAATCCCTGGGTCAGGAAGATCTGGAGAAGGAAATGGCAACCCACTCCAGTGTTCTTGCCTGGAGAATCCCAGGGACGGCGGAGCCTGGTAGGCTGCCGTCTATGGGGTCGCACAGAGTCGGACATGACTGAAACGACTCAGCAGCAGCAGCAGTGACTAATGATATTAAACATCATTTCATGTGCTTCTTAAGTCATTTGTTAATCTTTGGTGGACTGTCCATGTAAAACTTTTGCCCATTTATTTTAGGAGGGGGTGGTCATTTTTCTTTTTATTTTAGAGTTGTAATAGTTCTTTATGTATTCTGGATACAAGTCCTGTATCAGGTACATTATTTGCAAAAATTTTCTCCCAGCCTAAGCCTTGTCTTTTCATTTTCTTTTTTTTAATAAATGCTTTCAATTTTTTCCAGGTCTCTTGAGGTGCAATTAATAAATAAAATTGTATTTATTTAGGGTGTGCATGATGATGATTTGATATACATACACATTATGAGATTATTACAATCAAATTAGCCTAACCATCACCTCACATACTTATCATATTTATGTATGTGTATGTATGTGTGTGTGTGGTGAGAACACTGGGATTTACTGTCATAGCAAATTTGAAATTAATTCTGGTCACTGTACTGTACATTAGATTCCTAAAGCCTATTTACCTTATAACTGAATGTTTGTACCCTTGGGCCAGCATTTCTACATTCCTCCCACACCCCAATCTCTGGCAGTCACCATTCTACTCTTTGCTTCTATGATTTTGACTTAATTTTTTTTTTTTAATTCTGTGTATGAGTGAGATCATATAGTATCTCGTTTTCTGTCTGGCTTATTTCACTTAGCATAACATCCTCTAGGTTCATCCAAGATGTAGCAAATAACAGGGTTTTTTTTCTTTTTTTGTGACTGAATTTGTGTATATATAACATTTTCATTGTTTGTCAGTAGACTCAGCTGTTTCCATATTTTGGCAGTTGTGAAAATGCCACATGAACATGGGGTTCCACATATCTTTTCAAAATACTAATTTAGTTTCTTTGGGTATATATTCAAGAAGTAGAATTGCTGGATCATACAGTAGTTCCATTTTTAATTTTTTGAGGATCCTCCATACTGTTTTCCATAATGGTTGTACACTTTACACTCCCACCAATGTTCACAAGGGTTCCCTTTCCTCCACATCTTCTCCAGGACTAATTTGTTCTTTTTGATGACAGATACCCTAAGAGATCTGAGTTGATACCTTGTCATGGTTTTGATTTGCATTTCCCTGATGATTAGCAAAAGTAGATAAGGAGGACCACATCGAACTAAAAGGCTTCTGTACAGCAAAGGAGGTTTTTTCCTATGTTTTATTCTAGAAGATCTACAGTCTCCAATCTTCCTTACTTTTACCTCTGCAGTCTATTTTGAGTTAATTTTTATGAGTGGTTTAAGATAGAGGTTTAGTTTTGAAGAATTGATCACTTTTTAAGGTGGGCTTTCTGCTGTAATATTTCATGTTCTAAAGTAGGTGTATTAGTTCATTTGAGATGCTATAACCTAATTAACATAAATTTGGATGGCTTAAAAGCAATAGAAGTTCATTTCTCACAGGTCTGGGGATTGGGGAGTCCAATATCAAGGCATGAACAGAATCTGGTCTGGTGACAGCCCACTTTCTAGTTCATAGACACCACCTTTTCACTTTGTCCCACATAATAGAAGAGGCAAGGGAGCTTTCTAGGACCTCTTCTATAACAGCACTGCTGCTGCTGCTGCTAAGTCGCTTCAGTTGTGTCCAACTCTGTGCAGCCCCATAGACAGCAGCCCACCAGGCTCCCCCATCCCTGGGGTTCTCCAGGCAAGAACACTGCAGTGGGGTGCCATTTCCCTCTCGAACGCATGAAAGTGAAAAGTGAGAATGAAGTCGCTCAGCCGTGTCCGACTCTTGGTGACCCCATGGACTGCAGCCTACCAGGCTCCTCCATCCATGGGATTTTCCAGGCAAGAGTACTGGAGTGGGGTGCTATTGCCTTCTCCATAACAGCACTAACCAGATGTATTTTGTGTTCTTAGAATATAATTCTAAAAATGAGAAATTCTGTGGAGACGAAACTGCAGTCACAGTTGTCATTTTTAGGGTAAAGTTCCTGTATGCAGAAAGAGTTATACAGTGTTGTAAGAGTTAATTGGATAGAATCTAAAAACACTTCCTTTCTAGGTTATGTTCTAGACATTGTTACTTTTTAATCTCTGTTACATCAAGTTTCTTAGGAAATTAAAGAGTCAATAATGGGCATTTTGGTTGAGCTGGTAAAGAGTCCACCTGCAGTGCGGGAGACCTGGGTTCAATCCCTGGTTTGGGAAGATCCCCTGGAGAAGGGAAAGGCTACCCACTCCAGTATTCTGGCCTGGAGAATTCCAAGGACTATATAGTCCGTGGGGTTGTAAAGAGTCGAACATGTCTGGGCCACTTTCACTTTCATGGGCACTGTGAACAGGTTAGTGTCAAACATGTATATATTAGTCTAAAATTGAGACCTTCTACACCAAGGAACTCATTTGACTGCTTTTGTAAACCTTGCTTATGTTATTTGTTCATTTGCTAAGTCTTGTATCCAACTCTGCAACCCCGTGAACTGTAGCAAGGCAGGCTTCTCTGTCCTCTGCCATCTCCGAGTTTGCTCCAATTCATGTCCATTGAGTTGGTGATGCTATCTAATCATCTCATCGTCTGCCAGCCCCTTCTTTTGCCTTCAGTCATTCCCAGCATCAGGGTCTTTTCCAGTGAGTCACCTCTTCACATCAGGTGGCTGAAGTATTGGAGCTTCAGCTTTGGCATCATTCCTTTCAATGAATATTCAGGATTGATTTCCTTTAGGATTGACTGGTTTGATCTCTTGCAGTCCAAGGGACTCTCAAGAGTCTTCTCCAGCCCCATGATTCAAAAGCATCAATTCTTATCAACCTTCATTATGGTCCATCTCTCACATCCATGCATGACTACTGGAAAAACCATAGCTTTCACTGTATGGATCTTTATTGGCAAAGTGATGTCTCTGCTTTTTGATCTGCTGTCTAGGTTTGTCATAGCTTTCCTTCCAAGGAGCCACGTGTCTTTTAATTTCATGGCTGCTCTCACTGTCCACAGTGATTTTGGAGCCCAAGAAAATAAAGTCTGTCATTGCTTCCACTTTTTCTTCTTCTGTTTGCCATGAAGTGATGGGACCAGATGCTGTGGTCTTTGGTTTTTGGATGTTGCGTTTCAATTCAGCTTTTACATGCTCCTCTTTGACCTTCATCAAGAGGCTCTTTCGTTCCTCTTTGCTTTTTGTCATTAGAGTGGTATCATCTGTGTGTCTCTGGTTGTTCAGTCCCTCAGTCGTGTGCAACTCTGTGACCCCATGGACTGAAGCATGCCAGGCTTCCCTGTCATTCACCATTTCCCAGAGCTTGCTCAAACTCATATTGGTTGAGTCAGTAATGCCATCCAACCATCTCGTCCTATGTCATCCCCTTCTCCTCCTGCTTTCAGTCTTTCTGAGCATCAGGATCTTTTCCAGTGAGTTGGCTCTTCCCATCAGGTGGCCAAAGTATTTGGAGTTTCAGCTTCAGCATCAGTCCTTGCAGTGAAAGTCCTTGGAATCCTTCAGGATGGACTGGTTTGATCTCCTTGCAGTCCAAGGGACTCTGAGGAGTCTTCCCCAACACCACAATTCAAAAGCATCAATTTTTTGGTGCTCAGCTTTCTTTATGATCCAACTCTCACATCCATACATGACTACTGGAGAAACCATAGCTTTGACTGGATGGATCTCTGTTGGCAAAGTGATGTTTCTGCATTTTGATAATGCTGTCTAGGTTGGTCATAGCTTTTCTTCCAAGGAGCATCTTTTAATTTTGTGGCTGCAGTCACCATCTGCAGTGATTTTGGAGCCCAAAAATCTAAACCTGCGTATCTGAGGTTGTATTTCTCCCGGCAATCTTAATTCCAGCATGTAATTCATCCAGCCTGGCATTTTGTATGATGTACTCTGCATGTAAGTTAAATAAGCAGAGTGACAATATACAGGCTTGTCATACTCCTTTCCCACTTTTGAAGCAGTGATTTGTTCCATGTCTGGTTCTAACTGTTGATTCTTGACCTGCGTGCTGGTTTCTCAGGAGACAGGTAAGGTGGTCTGGTATTCCCATCTCTTTGATTTTCCACAGTTTGTGTGATCCACACAGTCAATTTAGTGTAGTCAGTGAAGCAGGAGTAGATGTTTTTCTAGAATTCTCTTGCTTTTTCTGTGTTCTGGCAAATGTTGGCAATTTGATCACTGCCTCTTCAAAACCCAGCTTGTACATCTGGAAGTTATCTGTTCACATATTTCTAAAGCCTTGCTTGAAGGATTTTGAGCATTATCTTGCCAGCATGTGAAGTGAGTGCATTTGTATGGTAGTTTGAACATTCTCTGACATTGCCTTTCTTTAGGATTGGGAAGATATATTGGGTTGGCTAAAAAGTTCATTTGAGTTTTCCATAAGATGGTATGGTAAAACCAAACTTTTTGGCCAAGCCAGTACTATTAGAACTAGAGGAATTAATGAGCCATACCATGGCAAGGAAGGGAATAGGAAATTTTGGGGTTGTGATGTTCATGCCACCAAAATGCTGCAAGGAATTAGGCCTTGGATTCTTGGAAATTCTGGAAAGTGAGTGTTTATAGCATCCATATTAGAAATTATTTAGGATTTAAAGCTGTCAGACACTCAGGTTCTGAATGGTCACTTCACATCCTAGAATGAGCGTATGGGCGTGTGAATTATGTCAAGTTCAGAATTGATTTTCTTTGAAAATGCAGAAGTGCTACTAAAATAGCTACAAAAGTGGGCCATTGGTCAAGGACAGTAGACTGTGGTATTGGGAAACAAGTGTCTGCACCAGAATAATATGGAAGTAAGATTATGAAATAATTTTGAATTTCATCACAAGTAAGAGTGACTTAACCTCAGATATGCAGATGACATCACCCTTATGGCAGAAAGTGAAGAGGAACTAAAAAGCCTCTTGATGAAAGTGAAAGAGGAGAGTGAAAAAATTGGCTTAAAACTCAATATTCAGAAAACGAAGATCATGGCATCTGGTCCCATCACTTCATGGGAAATAGATGGGGAAACAGTGGAAACAGTGTCAGACTTTATTTTTTTGGGCTCCACAATCACTACAGATGGTGACTGCAGCCATGAAGTTAAAAGACGCTCACTCCTTGGAATTTTGAAAAGTTATGACCAACCTAGATAGCATATTGAAAAGCAGAGACATTACTTTGCCAACAAAGGTTCGTCTAGTCAAGGCTATGGTTTTTCCTGGGGTCATGTATGGATGAGAGAGTTGGACTGTGAAGAAAGCTGAGCGCGGAAGAATTGATGCTTTTGAACTGTGGTGTTGGAGAAGACTCTTGAGAGTCCCTTGGACTGCAAAGAGATCAACCAGTCTATTCTAAAGGAGATCAGCCCTGGGTGTTCTTTGGAAGGAATGATGCTAAAGATGGAACTCCAGTACTTTGGCCACCTCATGCAAAGAGTTGACTCATTGGAAAAGATTCTGATGCTGGGAGGGATTGGGGGCAGGAGGAGAAGGGGACGACAGAGGATGAGATGACTGGATGGCATCACCGACTCGATGGATGTGAGTGAACTCCGGGAGTTGGTGATGGACAGGGAGGCCTGGCATGCTGCAATTCATGGGGTTGCAAAGAGTCAGACACGACTGAGCGACTGAACTGAACTGAAGAGTGACTGATTCAGTTCTCACTGTTTAGGAGAAAGATGATACAAAAATAGCACCAGCATTAAGGGACAAACTCTAGCCTGAGATGCTGAGGAAGACTCGGGAGTTGCCAAGGATGCAGATAAGTGTCAGTCGATTTTTTGAAGTTAGACTTCTGACTAGTTTGGTAGTTGGGAATAACTTCCTTTACCAGTTCTATTCAGAGGAACTTTTTATTATGGATATGTTAATATGTATTCCTGGGAATATGGGTTTCAAATATTTCTTGCCAGTTGTAGCATTTCATTTTATGTGGGGTTTTGGTGACCAAATACTAAGTTCTAGTGGAACTATAGCTGTCAGCATCTTCCTTTACGGTTGTGTGTTTTGTGTCTTGTGTAAGAAATCCTTCATTGTCCTTTGAAATACTCTCAAGATCTTGAGATCTTCTCCTGTATTCTTAAAGTATTGCTTTTCACATTTAGATTTTTTGATATTTAATCCATTTGGAATATAATTCTGTTATATACTGGGAATTGTAATTTTTTTCTCCTGAGGAGATGGTTGTTTCAGCATTATCTATGGAACGCTCTGTATATTTCTCACTGATAAAACTAATGGCACATCTGTTATATACCCAAATTTCCATATACACTTAACTCTGTTAAAGCCCTCTAGTTCTCCTTTGTCATCTGTACCTGTACAGATATCATGCAGTCTCAATTTCCATCTCTTTAAGATGTCTTTCTATCTGATTAGGGGATATAATCCCACCTGGCTCTTTCAAAATTGGTTTGGCAGCCTACCAGGCTCCTCCATCCATGGGATTTTCCAGGCAAGAGTACTGAATTGGGTTGCCATTGCCTTCTGTGATTGATGAGGGCAGGCCCTAACTTAATCAAGTGACCAACATAAACATCATCCATAATGGGACAAATTGAAATCATGTGTTGCTTGATAGGATCCAGTGGGCAGAAATCATCATGCTTCTGTGATATTTCTGCCAAAATTCATGGGTAAAATTATGAGAAAACACCGAATCCAATTTGACAGCTTTTCTACAAGAATAACTGGCATCTAATCTTTGATAGTGTAAGAGTCCTAAATGAGTCTTTAAGGTTCCACTTAGGACTTAGAGATTGAAGGGACCATGCCAACTAAATGCAGAACATGGTTCTGAACTATATCCTTTCCCGTCCAAGATGACATTGGAATAATTGGCAGACTTGAGTGGTGTCTGAGAGTTAAATGGTAGTAGTGTACTATTTATTCCTGATTCTCATGGTCTTACCCTGATCATGTAGGAAATACACATTAAATACTTGAAAGCCATGGAGCACCAGGTTGGCAACTTACTCCCAAATAGTTCTGGAAAAAAACTTTCTTTGTACTGTGTTTTCAACTTTCTATAACTTTGTGATTGTTTCAGTTTGTTTGTTTTTTTTTAATTTTGAGAGTTTATTGCAGGATTTGGTTGGGTAATATTTGGGATTTTAAAATCTGTTTACTAAGTGAGATTGGTCTGTGATTTTCCTTTCTCATATTATGTTTATTCGGTTTGTAGCCTTTGGGGGGAACTTTTATTCCCTCCCTTTATCCCTTCCTTTCTTCCAAAGGTTTCTTTAATAGACAGTCTGTTTCCTAAAGGATCACTTCCTGGATTTTCCTATAGAAAACCAACTTGATTCTTTTTTAAAAAATGGATTCAGTTTCTTTAGAGAGTAAAGAAACTTTATTATTGAGATAGTTTTAGTAACTTTTTCTAAAACACTTCCCATTTCATTCATATCTTTAAGCTGTTTCATTAAAAAACAAATAGTTAAAAAGATTTTTAAAGCTGTTTCAAATAAGGAATAACAGTGTATTAAGATTAAAAAAAAAAATTTGTATTTTGTAGTTTTGGTCCCTTTCTCATTCCTAAGTCTATTTGTACCTTCTCTTTTTTCTTGATTACTTTTGCCTGAGGATTTTTTTTTTTTTTTAAGTTTGTCAGATGACCAGTGTTTGGTTTTGTTGATCCTGTCTGTTGCATTTTTATTTTCTATTTCTTATACGTCTGCTCTTATTTTTCATTACTTTTAAATTTTTATGCTTTCTTTGTATTTTTCTCTTTGTCTAATTAACTACTTAGTTGTTTTGACAAAATTCTGTGTAATAACCACAAAACCCTAGTGACATCTGATAGTATATATTGCTCATTTATCTGAAGTCAGGACAGGGTTGGCAAGGCAATATGCTGGCCTTGGCTGAAGTCGTCATACACAGGTTTAAGGTTGACTGGATGTCAACTGATAGAGGGTGGTCTCAAGAGATAGAGGGTGGTTGCTCCCTGGAGCAACAGGGATGACATGTTCTCATCTTCCTGGAACAGCAGGCTAATTTGGACACACCTCCTTTTGATGATAGAAGCATACAAAGGAGGAAGATTCTTAAACTCATAGATAACCTACTATCACTTCTGCCACACACTGTTAAAACAAGTCACGTGAGGTAGGAAAATATTCTCTGCCATTCTGAGAGAAATATTCCAAAGTCATGTGAAAAAGTGTGGATACAAAGAGTGAGGAATTCAGTCTGCCACTTGCCATCCCCAGTATTTTGCTTTTCCAAGCTTTTTATTATAGAAGAAGTACAAGGATAGTACACTGAATGCCCAGTGTTAGCATTTTGCTATATGTATTTTGTCTCATGCTTTAATTCTCTTTTTTTCCCTTGAATTCTTTAGAGTTAGGCATCATGACATTGCTCCCTTGTGTTTCTCTCTTAAGTCCAAAAAATGCAGTCATCACACTCAGGAAATTTAATACTGACACAATAATAATAATATTGTCTGATTACAATATGTCTTCAGATTTCTCTGTCTCAATATTCTCTGACTTTTCATTTGGTCTTTTTCTATTGCAGCCAGTTTAGCTTTATCACAACGTAAGTATTACTGCCAATCACTTTGCTGTGCAAAATTGCACAACAAAAATCACAAGGCTTATGGGGGAAATGGGGTTAAAGGTACAACACTCAAAACTTCATCAGTGTCACCCATGGAGTCTTGTAAGAACTGCAGTACAATTTTATATCTAGTGGTTAAGACGTACATAACTAAGATAAACGTGGTGCTTTACCTTGAAAAAGACCTATACTTTGTAGGAGTGGTGTCAGAAGAGTTGCAGTTTGTTGGTGAGGTAGTGGGAAGAGAATTCTCTGAAATTGGACAGAAAGTTGAAACCATGTGTGGATAGATATGGCTCATCACACACCTGGTGAACTGACATAGCTGGTACATATTTGAGTTGTATGCATTTTCTGTTTTCCTACACAGCTTAGTTCAGCCGGGTGTAGTTTTCTAGTTTCATCTAATGTTTCTCACTAAAAAAGTTACACATAGGCAAATAGAAGATTAATGTTTTGCTCATACTGTGTTGGAACAAATTTGCATGTTTTTTTTTAAGCTGTAGCATAACTTAAAGTACAAACATACGCATCTATAAATTTCCCTCTTAAGATTGCTTTAGCTGCATCCTGCAGATTTTTAAATGTTTTGGCTATAATTTAAATCTGAGTATTCTCTGATTTCTATTATGATTTCTTCAACCCATGATTTAGAAATACACATGAGGGAGGGATAGATTTGGAATTCGGGGTTAACATGTACACAC
The DNA here is from genome assembly GCF_000754665.1 of Bison bison bison. Lineage (NCBI taxonomy): Eukaryota > Metazoa > Chordata > Mammalia > Artiodactyla > Bovidae > Bison > Bison bison. The sequence goes on from NW_011494607.1 coordinate 6,661,420, forward strand.
TCCTATATTTAAAATAGATAACCAACAAGGACCTAGCACAAAGAACTCTTCTCAATATTCTGTAATAACCTAAATGGGAAAAGAATTTGAAAAAAGAGTAGATAACATGTATAACTGAATCACTTCACTGTACACCTGAAACCTAACACAGCTTTGTTACTCACCTGTACTCCAATATAAAATAAAAATTCTTTTAAAAAAAGAAATGCTCTTAAAAATTTTCAAATTTGTAGTTTTCTTTGTAGGTGTATCTTGTTAATATTTTCTAACTTTATTGCCTTGTGTTCAAAGAATGTGAAATGTATAATATTCTTAGTTATTTTTGTGACTGTGGCATAGTGTGGAGTCAGTTTTTGTAAATGCTTTGCATTTTTAAGATGTGCATTCTCTAATTGCTGAGTAAAGGTTAATATATTTAAATTACCTTATTTTCTTAGCTGAATATTCTATGTTTATCTCACTAATGCAATCCAGACTCTCCCTCAGTTGTATAAATCTCCTCTCAGCTTATTCAGGCACGTTAGGTAGTCTGTTAAGTTCATCTTGAGGAAATTGGTCCTAGTGTCATCTGATATGTGATAGTTGTTTTTCAGGCCCATTGTCTTCTTGGGATGTTTCTCCTTTACCTCTCTCCTGTTTCCCTTTTTCCTAGATATCATTTTCATTCCTTCCTTGGTTTATCTCTCCTCATTTTGATGAAATTCTCTCTTCAGTAGCATTGTGAAAAAAATATGCCGACAAGTTGAACTTTTTGAGAGCTTGCATGTCTGAAAATGACTTTTCTGTCTTAATACCTGTGGTAGTTGGGCAGAAATGATTCCCCTTCAGTTTTTAATGGAGTACCTCATTTTCCTTTGGCTCCAGTGTTGGCTATTGAGAATTCTGTTCTGCCCCAGTCTTGTCTGAAGCTTGTTTTGATCTTCTCTGTCCTTGAGTGCCAGGATTTTATGAAGTAGTGCTTTGATACAGGTCTAATTTAAGTGATTGTGCTGCACACTCAGTGGGTCTTTCAGTTCTTAGAATTTGTGTCCTTAGATTCTAGGAAATTAACTCGAATTAGTTCTTTGATTTCTTCCCCTCCGTTTTTCTGTTCTCATTTCTGGAATTCCTGTTGTTGATTTTGAGATCTCTAGCGCTCTTCTCCAGATCTCTTTTCTTTATTATGCCTTTTAATTTGGGGGTAAATTTCCTGAATTTACCTTCCAACTCTTTGATTGAGGTTTTCATTTCTGCTATTACATTTTTAATTTAAATCTTTTTTCTATAAATATTCCTTTATGATACGGTATTTTTATTCATAGGTCTAATACATTCTCTGACCCCTAAATAGTAATGATAGTTTCTTGAAATTTTGTCTTCTTGTATACTCCAAGTTTCCTTTTAAACTAATATGTTTTAACCTCTTGAGTGCTCCTTGGTTACCATTCTTTAAAGGGGTGTGTGTGTGCATGAGTGCTCAGTCATGTTCAACTCTGCAACACCATGGACTGTAGCCCACTAGGCTCCTCTGTCCGTGGGATTTTCTAGGCTGGAATACTGGAGTGGGTTGCCATATCCTTCGCCAGGAATCTTCCTGACCAGAGAAAACTGCATTGGCAGGTGGATTCTTTCCACTGAGTCACCTGGGAAGCCCCATTTAAAGATATACTACCAATAAACCGACTGAGAACTCCAAGCTCATGAGTGGGATTTGTTGTGACTTTCACCATAAGGGGATTCAGCTGTTGTCTTTTAATGGTGGAAGACTTTGTTTCAGAATCTTTGGGTCTTTTCACTTGAATTTCCTGAGAATGACTCAGCTAAGGAGATTTTGGCAATTTTGAGGAGAAAGGAACTCAAGAAGGGAAGTTGTCTCTATAGTCCATATTTGGAAAACTCAGCAGGGGCCACAGGACTGGAAAAGGTCAGTTTTCATTCCGATTCCAAAGAATAGCAATGCCAAAGAATGCTTAAACTACCACACAATTGCACTCATCTCACACGCTAGTAAAGTAGTGCTCAAAATTCTCCAAGCCAGGCTTCAACAGTACGTGAACCGTGAACTTCCACATCTTCAAGGTGGATTTAGAAAAAGCAAAGGAACCAGAGATCAAATTGCCAGCATCCATTAGATTATTGAAAAAGCAAAAGAGTTGCAGAAAAACATCTATTTCTGCTTTATTGACTATGCCAAAGCCTTTGACTGTGTGGATCACAATAAACTGTGGAAAATTCTGAAAGAAATGGGGATACCATACCACCTGATCTGCCTCTTGAGAAACCTGTATGCAGGTCGGGAAGCAACAGTTAGAACTGGACATGGAACAACAGACTGGTTCCAAATAGGAAAAGGAGTGCGTCAAGGCTGTATATTGTCACCCTGCTTATTTAACTTCTATGCAGAGTACATCATGAGAAACGCTGGGCTGGAAGAAGCACAAGCTGAAATCAAGATTGCCGGGAGAAATATCAATAACCTCAGATATGCAGATGACACCACCCTTGAAAGTGAAGAAGAACTAAAGAGCCTCTTGATGAAAGTGAAAAAGGAGAGTGAAAAAGTTGGCTTAAAACTCAACATTCAGAAAACAAAAACTATGGCATCTGGTCCCATCACTTCATGGCACATAGATGGGGAAACAGTGGAAACAGTGACAGACTATTTTTTGAGGCTCTAAAAATCACTGCAGATGGTGACTGCAGCCATGAAATTAAAGGATGCTTGCTCCTTGGAAGAAAAGTTATGCCCAACCTAGACAGTATATTAAAAAGCAGAGACATCACTTTGCCAACAAAGGTCCATCTAGTCAAAGCTGTGGTTTTTCCGGTAGTCATGTATGGATGTGAGTTGGACTATAGAGAAAGCTGAGTGCTGAAGAATCGATGCTTTTGAACTGTGGTGTTGGAGAAGACTCTTGAGAGTCCCTTGGACTGCAAGGAGATCCAACCAGTCCATCCTAAAGGAAATCAGTCCTGAATATTCATTGGAAGGACTGATGCTGAAACTGAAACTCCAAATACTTTGGCCACCTCATGCGAAGAACTAACTCATTTGAAAAGACGCTGATTCTTGTAAAGATTGAAGGTGGGATAGAAGAGGATGACAGAGGATGAGATGGTTGGATGGCATCACCAGTTCGACGGACATGAGTTTGAGCAAGGTCAGGGAGTTGGTGATGGACAGGGAGGCCTGGCGTGCTGCAGTCCATGGGGTTGCAAAGAGTCAGACACAACTGAAGGACTGAGCTATTGAACTGAACTGAATGCTCCCCTCATCTCATGCAGATATCTTTTTTCCCCTCTACTTCTCCCCAGAATAAACTACTGGGGATTGTGGTGGTGCCCAGCTTGGGTCACCTAACTACAGAGAGGGATGCAGAAATCAGAGGGGCCACCTGCCTACACAGTCCTGTCATTCTCGGTCTCACCTTTGCCTCATTGCCAGAGGCACCAAATGCTCTGGTTCTTGAGCCCTTTGGTGATTGCGAAGAATTAGGTCTTTACCTAAACCCTACTTAGGAGTCATTTTTCTCAGAGTGCTAATCTTAAATATGCTTTCCAGTGTTTAAAATTTTGTTTATCTTTCCCCTACTTCTGTTTTCTTAGTCCTTGTAAGTTTATGTCACTTAAATCACTCTTGGTTTAGTGAGGTTTGAAGGGAGCAAAGTACAAATTGTATGTGTCTAGATCCACGGTTTTCACACAAAACCTTAAAGTAACATTTAGCAAGTTTGAAATTCTGAAAGAGTATCACCCACACTAATGCTCAGTGGGTACAAAAAATTGAAAACCCTGTTATTTCTTTCACTTCTGTCCAGTGGAGTTTTCTGGAGGTTACATGATATGTGATATTGCAGCAGATTAAATGCAGAGATAGATACGAGAATCCTCCTTTCTATTAAGTCAAACATTGAAGAGATTTGAAAAATGTAAAAAAGGCCACTCTTCTAATTTTTTGAAAAAAATTTTTCATTAAAAATACCGTGTTGATAGTAATACAGGATGAGTTTCTTGTTATTTAAAATCCATTTGTAAGTATATAATTAAACATCTCAGTTTTCATTTGTAATTCTCACATGGTGAAAAGCAGTAGTTACAGCCTTCATAAACACTTTGGATTTCTCAGTAATTTTTAAGAAAGTAAAGGGTTATGAGGTCAAAATTTTGAAAACATGTGCTCTAGAGAATCATAGATGTAAACTGAAATTGGACCATGTTTTTAACAATATAGACATATCCAACACTCCAGTCTTATCTTTACCTAGCACAATAGTGTAATTTAATCCTCATGCTTATTAGATTGAACACTCCTGTGGATTTGTTCTTCTTTTGTTTTTTTCTCCTAATAATCATGAGAGGAACTAAATGAAGCTTCTGGAAGTTACAATCTATACTGTCGTTATCCCTATAGATATTCCAGTCTCTTCTGATTTAGATAATAATAAATCAGCTTGGCCAGAATATTAAATGTCTATTTTTGTTCCCTAGGGAACAAAATTGGTTCTCAGGGAGTAAAAAGAATTTTAGATATAATAGTTTGTGGTCCATAAACAGTTATATAGTACATTTGTGGTCTTACAGTTTCATTGGGGGTGGGGGCGAGTTAGGGAAAAAAGTTAAGTCTCCATAGGAGCAGATGAGAGTGAAAAAGAGGTTGAGAAACACTGTTTTAGAGATCCTGCTGGAATATGACCCTTTAACCTTTCTTTTGCTTGTATTTCTTTCTCAGATCCCAGGCTTGCTGCCTAATACACACTATAGAATTGGGATGATGACAATAGTTAACTTGTGGGAATCCAATAGGTCCCTTCAAGAGGGAGACGCTAGGTGAGGATTCCAGCAACCAGAGAACTAGTGCCTCAGCTTCAACCACTTGTTGCAGGGCTGGACTATGAACCCAAGGATTCCAAATTTTCCAAATTAAAAAAAGTTAGAAATCCAAATTCTCTGTAAACTTATGATTTCTAAATGTTAGAAACTAAACTAATTTGTAAACAATATGCCCATCAGTCAAAACCTTTGTGAATCACCAGTTTAGGGACTCCCTCCCACCCCCACTAGTATAGTCTCTTTTGGCATGATGGAATGTGTCTCCCTAAGTATGATTCCTTTATTTATTGCATTCTAAACTCAGAGCCATTTTGTTGCTGCTTGGGTAACTTCAGTGATAGATCCTCCTGTCCCAGGAGGCCAACCTGCTCAATTTTTGGTTAACTCTGTTGCATGGTCAGTCTGATAGAAAGCAGAGATTTATCTTAAAACTTTAACCTGGTGGTCTTGGTTTATCCTGTGAGACCACAAAGAATAAGACTAAAACTCTGGTTTTGTGCGATAAGTCTTCAGATTTGTTACTTTGGCTGTGAATCGGCGCTTTATTTTTCTAGAAATGTAGAGCTTAGTATTTGAGAATTTGGGCTCTGAAGTCAGACTACTAAGGTTTGAATCTCCTCTCTGTGTCTAGTTCTGTGATCTTATGACTTATTTATTTTATACCTTTGTCCATTTTAATACCAGCATATGACTGTAATTTATCTACTTGGTGGTACGTATTACGTGTCTGGTATATAGTAAATATTCAGTAAATGTTGTTTATTTCCCACATTAAGCATCTGACCCTTAGTTCCATCAGTCATTCTTCAAGCTGTGCTGTGCTTAGCTGCTCAGTTGTGTCTGACTCTTTGCAACCCTATGGACTGTAGCCACCCAGGCTCCTCTGACCATGGGGATTCTCTAGGGAAGAATACTGGAGTAGATCGCCATGCCCTCCTCCAGGGGATCTTCCCAACCCAGAGATTAAACCCAGGTATCCCACATTTCAGGTGGACTCTGAGCTACCAAGGAAGCCATTCTTCATAGACCACAGGTTTAAATTTGCTTACTAAACTTATAGTTTACTCATTAATGGAAGCAGTCTATGCCTTGTAGGAAGACTTACAGATTTCTTTTCCTATCTCTTCTATACTATTTCCTCCCATATGCCTCTCCAAACCAGTTCCCGATGACTTTTATCTTTGTTCATTTCTGTATGTATATATAAATATAAAAGCACCACACACAGGCACACAGACTTACTCATTCTTGAACACAAGATCATTGGAGGGACAACCAAAGTGTGAAGCTTAGGCTGTCCCCACTTCTAATAGAACCCTGATTTTGCTCACACATTTTTATTTTAAAATAGGAATCTTGGAGAGTGCCATTTGATTGGTTTAAAAGTCAACTATGGAGTTCCTTTATACTGTGTGATTTTTTTTTTTAACTTTTTATTTTGTATTGGAGTATAGCAGATTAACCATGTTGTGATAATTTCAGGTGGACAGCAAAGGGACTCAATCGTACATATACATGTATCCATTTTCTCTCAATGGCTCTGTGATTTTTGGCATAGGCATGTGATGAAATTCTGGTCATTGAGACCTGAGGAAAAATTTACTGATAGAATTGAGCTTGTGGTTTCTGGAAAAGGTTTCTCTGTTCCTTAAAAAGATGCACATGAAGTGGTGGTCTCATCTTCTGGCTATTGCTGAGACCTGGGGATTGGGTGGGAGTACCACCTGAGGATGGCAGAGTGAAGGCAGAGATGGGTCCTTGGAGAAATTGTTGAGCTGCTAAACTAGCCAGTCCCGCAACCTGTCCTTCCTCTAAATTTCTTATTATGTGTGAAACTTTTCTTACTGATTCTGCTGCCTTCAGTTGGATTTTCTTACTTTCACCTGAAATATGGCTGGCAAATTGGATAAATAGTCCATAACCTCATAAAGTTAGGAGGAATAATTGAAATAATAAAGTAATCTACAGGTTTACAGTTCTGTGACATTGCCACAAACAGTATGTGAGTGGACAGAATGTTTCATAGAGAGTGAGGCTACCTGGCTTTGCTAATTACTGATTCAGTTAATATTCGAATTGCAGGTCACTCAACTTCATAAAACAAAATTAAGTGATCTTTAAGATCTATTCTGATTATGCGTAAAGATTATTATTCTGGAATTCCTGCCTGAAACGGAAGGTTTTGTATATATTAAGGCAGTAGATATAAATAACCTTTTTATTTGAAGAAAGCGTAATTTATTAGCCAGTCATGTTGGGAATGCTTCCAGTTCCACAGTGGTTCTACTAATTTTAGTGTCTTGGGAAACAAGGGAAGCTCTACTATCAGTACACTAACCAGCTTGAATATCACCTCATAGCTTTGTAAAAATAGATATTTGTTTTTTAAACCAACTTTGAAACTTATTCCCCTGTAAGTCATCAGTATGAGCATGTCGTTAGTTTTCTTTTTCATACCATCTCATCATCTGCTGTGATCCTTTTCTTCTACCCTTTCCCCAGTTATTAATACACTTAGTCCCAGACCACTAAGCAGCCACCTAAGAGCTCTGCTTTTCACGAGACTCTTTCTCTCTCTTTCTTCATCTATAAATGAAGTGAAAATATATAATTTTTAAGGTGCTTTATGGTTCTAACATTCTGTGATTTGTCAGTTATTTTTCTCATCAGTTCAGACCCTGTTATACCTAAAATAACTCATCTTTGGTTATAACTAAAGTTAAGAAATATTTTACCTCAGGACAGTAGAACTCACTTATGTAAAGGAAAAAAGGTAATGCATTAAATACCCTGTGCAGAGCCAGGTATATCAAGAAATGTAGAGCCTGGGCAAAATGTAGATATATATACACACGTGTAGATATATATAGTTTTTTTAAGGGTTTTTTTGGAAGGGGATTGATTGGGAGACAAGAAAAGGAAGAAACTTACAACTTCAAAACTTTTGGGAACTCAGTACATTATTTTCTTTTCCAGGAAAAGTTAAAACTATTACAAGATTGATTCATTACTGCAAGAGAACTAATAGGGGAGACCTAAGTGTTTGATCAAACCCATATTAACATTTGCCAGGCATGAAATTCCCTAGACATCTACACTTCTTTTTCCAGAAAAAGGAAAATAATATTTAATGATCTTCAGTAGAGAGACAGGTGCTAGGTGAAGTAAGAATTATACGCATCAGTTCAGTTCAGCCGCTCAGTCGTGTCCGACTCTTTGCAAGCCCATGGACTGCAGCATTCCCAGCCTCCCTGTCCATCACCAACTCCCAGAGTTTACTCAAACTCATGTCCATTGAGTCAGTGATGCCATCCAGTCATCTCATCCTTTGTCATCCCCCTTCTTCTCCCGCCTTCAATCTTTTCCAGCGTCAGGGTCTTTTCCAGTGAGTCAGTTCTTCACATCAGGTGGCCAAAGTATTGGAGTTTCAGCCTCAGTCTTTGATTTCCTTTAGGATGGACTGGTTGGATCTCCTTGCAGTCCAAGGGACTCTCAAGAGTCTTCTCCAACACCACAGTTCAAAAGCGTCAATTCTTCAGCACTCAGCTTTCTCTATAGTCCAACTCTCACATCCATACATGACTACCGGAAAAACCATAGCTTTGACTAGATGGACCTTTGTTGGCAAAGTGATGTCTCTGCTTTTTAATATACTGTCTAGGTTGGGCATAACTTTTCTTCCAAGGAGCAAGCATCCTTTAATTTCATGGCTGCAGC
>NW_011494607.1:6670051-6690735 GCF_000754665.1 Bison bison bison
CTCCCAGCGATCTTGATTCCAGCTTGTGCTTCTTCCAGCCCAGCATTTCTCATGATGTACTCTGCATAGAAGTTAAATAAGCAGGGTGACAATGTACAGCCTTGACGTACTCCTTTTCCTGTTTGGAACCAGTCTGTTGTTCCATGTCCAGTTCTAACTGTTGCTTCCTGATCTGCATACAGGTTTCTCAAGAGGCAGGTCAGGTGGGCTGATATTCCCATTTCTTTAAGAATTTTCCACAGACTCTATTTGTTTACTTCCACTGTATAATCGTAAGGGATTTGATTTAGGTCATCATATCTGAATGGTCTTAGTGGTTTTCCCTATTTTCTTCAATTTAAGTATGAATTTTGCAATAAAGAGTTCATGATCTGAGCCACTGTCAGCTCCCCATCTTGTTTTTACTGACTGTAGAGAGCTTTTCCATTTTTGGCTGCAAAGAATATTATCAGTCTGATTTCAGTATTGACCACCTGGTGATATCCACATGTAGCGTTGTCTCTTGTGTTGTTGGAAGAGAGTGTTTGCTGTGACGCGTGCATTCTCTTGGCACAACTCTGTTAGCCTTTACCCTGCTTTGTTTTGTACTCCCAAAGCCAAATTTGCCTGTTACTCCAGGTATATTTTGACTTCCTACTTCTGCATTCCAGTCCCCTGTAATGAAAAGGACATATTTTTGGGGTGTTAGTTCTAGAAGGTCTTATAGGTCTTCATAGAACTGTTCAACTTCAGCATTACTGGTCAGGGCATAGACTTGAATTACTGCAATATTGAGCATTCTGCATTTCAGACTCTTCTGTTGACTGTGATCGCTACTCCATTTCTTCTAAGGGATTCTTGCCCATAGTAGTAGATACAATGGTCATCTGAGTTCATCTGGAATTCATGCATTCCAGTCCATTTTAGTTCGCCGATTCCTAAAATGTTGATGTTCACTCTTGCCATCTCCTGTTTGACCACTTCCAGTTTGCCTTGATTCATGGACCTACCATTCCAGGTTCCTATGCAATATCGCTCTTTACAGCATCGGACTGTACTTCCATCACCAGTCACATCCACAACTGGGTGTTGTTTTTGCTTTGGCTCCGTCTCTTCGTTCTTTCTAGAGTAATTTCTCCACTGATCTCCAGTAGCATATTGGGCACATACCGACCTGGGAAATTCATCTTTTCAGTGTCCTGTCCTTTTGCCTTTTCATACTGTTCATGATTGGTGTTAATTTCAAAAAACTTGAAGGTGTGAGTGAAGTCATCCTGCATCATATCATCATATCATAAAATAACCAAAGTGAAGTGTTCAACACTCAGTGTGTTTGACTCTTTGTGACCCTGGAGACTGTAGCCTAGCAGGCTCCTCTGTCCACGAAATTGCCCAGGCAAGAATACTGGAGTGGGTAGCCATTCTCTTCTCCAGGGGATCTTTCTGACCGAGGGATCGAACCCGAGTCTCTTATGTCTCCTGCATAACCAAGGAAAACACTAAAACCCACCATGACAACATTTGCAGATTTAACGTTTTTTAGACACAGAACATCTGCTGAGTTTTATTCCTAGAAGTAGAAGGATAATCACAAGACCATTCCAGAATGCAGATTTTTCCATTCAATTGGTAGGTTTTGTTTTGATTTTTCCAAGTCCTATTGAGAGAGATTTGTACTGACAACTCTATAAACACGTGGTATTTTTTCCAGTACCACTTCTAAAATGCTCTTAACACCAAATAGATGTCCTACAATTCAGTTCAATTAGGTCATACTCCACAGGTAAAGGGCTCAATCCCACAAGACTGCTCTTGTTTCACATGCCAGTTCCAAGGACTAGGCCTTCAGGTAATTTGTACTTCTGTCCAACTTGGAGAGGGTCTGGGTTTAGGAATATATATACTCAGAAAAAGTAACTTGTTACTATGTTGCTCTTCAGTTCACCAGATTACCTTTTCTATTCTTGCTCCTCTCTGATGGCTTACTACTTCTAGTAGTTATAGGGTTGTAGAGAGGACAAGGTAAGAAGTGTTTTCTTTTGAGTGTTTGATAGTAAAATATAATTCTGTCCTTCCTACTTTCCTCCTTGCACAGTTTTAAAAAGCTTCCTCTGTATGCCAGAGGATACAAGCAGGACCTCATGGAGTATTCCTTCAAGATGCCCTCTTTTCTAGGAAATAGCACCTAAATTTGCCATGTGTTGATGAGTCTTAAACCTTGAAGTGTGAGAAGGCCACTAATTGTGGCCATCTTCTATATTATAAAAACATTTAATTAGAGTTCTATTTCATTTAGCATAATTGTAGAACCTTTTAGATAGTTTTTAGTAAGTTAACTATTTTAATAGTTGTAGAACAGATGTGTGTCTAATTACTGCTGCCGGTTTCTTCCATTTCTTCTGTAGGATAAACAGCATTTTGATTTTCCTTGTAATAATTTTGATGAGGTGAAATATTTGAACTCTTTACTTCATTAAGGAATAGTGTTCTTTATTTAAAAAAATAAGCACTTTATTATAAAAATTTCTTGAACTTATAATCATTCTTTAAGTCTTTAATAATGATTTTATGTATGTTGAACATCTTTAGATTCATTTTTTTAATGGTAAAACTTGTCATAAAACAGTAATTTTTTATGACTGAAAATACTTCATGTCTTTTCTGGCCATAATGTGATTCATTTATTGTTAGATGTTGAGTTTTATGTTCCTTGAATGAAAAATAGAAAACATAAATATTTGAAATTCTTCACTGCATACCTGCTCAAATATAACTTGCCCACACATCTTCTTTTTAAAATAACTTTTAAATCTCTGAAATTTGGGGGTGAAAGATGGCATTTTGACTCAGAAAGATAGAAGAAAATGCTTACACTATTTAAAACCAGACTTCATGAAATGATGCTATTTTTGGATGAATTAACACTATTATTTTCTCCTACAAAGAGCTGCTGGATTATGGCTTTATTACTTTTAATATTTTAATCAGTATAAACTGCTTTTTGTTTTTATAAAATAAAGTTTTTCAAAATTTCCTAGGGAGGAAAGAAAAACAGTTGATTTGTCAATCTGTATTTTGATTTACATTGAATACTTTTTATTATTCCTTCCAAACAGACACTCCTTGAATATGCAGAGAAATGGAAAACTTCAGAAGATCCTTTACCTTTATTGGAGGTATACACAGTGGCTATCCAAAGTTACGTTAAAGCCCGACCTTATCTTACCTCTGAATGTGAAAATGTAGCTTTGGTTCTGGAACGCTTGGCATTGTGAGTAAACTTTTGAGTAAATAAAAAACTTAGATTAAGCTTTTTGTTTTAACTCTGCATCTCAGGTCTTATGATAGTTTAATTTTAAATAGATTCGTTATGGAGGCTCTACTGATAATATTAGAATTATTTATCTTATTTTACTTTAAATTTTAATAATTATTTGTATCCTTACATCTTCTTGTTTTTTAGAAGCTGTGTTGAACTTTTACTGTGTCTGCCTGTTGAATTATCTGATAAGCAGTGGGAGCAATTTCAGACACTGGTGCAGGTGAGACTATTTACCTACTAGATTTAACATAGGTATATCTTATGGCGATTTTCTTTATTCTGAATAAATTATTTAGTTAAGATTTAAAAGATTTAAGTGATGACAAACATTAATTGCTGTTCTTATTAACGGTGATGACTTGCACATAGTCAGTACTCAAGATGTTTATTAAATGAATATATACATTTAAGTAGATTGATTGAATATTGCACAGTTTTTTAAGATCACATTAGGACTTTGCCACAGCAGTAAAAGAACACAAAAGAAAATGCCCTCATTTGCGTTTAGAAACAGTTTAATTGCTGAAAATTGTGGTGTGCTTTATAAGAATTTAACATATCTCATTTAATCCTTAGGAAAACTTTGTGGGGGTAGGTATATTTTTCCCATTTTAAAGGTGAGGAAACTGAGGCTCAATTCTACAGTATTTATTGGCCCATACTTATACAGCTAATATCAGAGTAGTAATTTGAACCAAGATTCTTTATTCCATAGACCATACTTTTTCTCCTATATCTGAAAACACATGCTTTATCTCTTTTACTTAGTGCTGTTATTCTACTTATAAAAGTACTACATAGTTTAGCACTTAGTTGTTTTGGAGTATTTCAAGAATATTAAATTTTGTTTAAGCACTAGATTGTGCTGGATATATTATAGCTTCGAGTAAATTTTGATTAATTGGTTAGTTTAAAAGAATGTTCCTGCCAGCTAATCTCAGAAAGTATAGTTGTCTCTCTGTTCCTCTAGCCAGAGTTCTTAAAATACCTTTTGGCCTTATGTTTTTCCATAGAAGAAATATAAAAGTAGATTAGTCTCAGATTTTAGAAGCATGTGAAATAAACTATAGTTAGGCAGAAAAGTCAACTTTTCTATTTTAATATTAAATATTAAAATCTATGTCGAGTGCAAAATTCTTGAAGATAGGAGTCATGTCTTTATACCATAGGATTTCACATAGTATTTTACACATAGAGATACTTAATAACTGTTGGAAGTGTCTTGTCCTGTTTGTCACATTGCAACTAACTTTTTGATCATGCAGTTTCTACTTCAGCATATCAATAACTTGTGTCTCAGGTTTTTTCCCCAGCAAGTGGTTATTTTTAGGTAAATGATTGTTTCAGAACTATTTTCATAGTTTGGTACTCACATACACTCTACCACAGAATTAATTAAGTAGATAGTTTATATGCAAATATAATACTGAATTCCTCATACTAATTTTATTGTTTGTCAGCATAAGGTAAACTTTGAAACTTTCCTTTTTGAAACAGTAGCACTACTTGATACTTTTTCATGTGGATTAATGAGAAGGAAATAACTAAATCCCAGTATGGTAGCTCTCAGCAGTTGCTCAAAAAAAAAAAAAAATCTTAAGGCACTTGAACTTGTTTTGGTGAGATTTTTATGGTTTTGAGGAATAGATTTTTAATACAAATACAGCATGAGCTTTAAGAGTTTCCATGATACTTTGCTTTCATTTCAGAGCTTCTTTGGGCTTATTTTATACTGGCTTAACTACATTTATTTTATTTTGCTTGTGTTTTAACTAAACATTTCTCTACCCCACTAGAGGATAAGCCCCAGAAACGCAGGGACTAGTTGCTCTCTTCCCTGGTACTTTGCCCACAGAAATTCTCAGTAAACATTTTCTGAATTGAATTAAAATTGTTGGTCTTTTGTGGCCTGAAAAATATGCCAGTTGCACGAACACTTTAAAACAAGTAAGCAAGGTTCAGTGTCAGCTTTAATAGGATATTGCTAAGACTATGCAGTCTTACAGATGTATGAAAAGTCATACATTTAGTTGTTTCCCTAAGTCCATTTTATTGAAATAACGTGTATATAAGTTGTCATTTAGCCTTTGATGTAATTTGTCATCTGTTAATGGTAGAAGTTTTTTGGAAAATTTTTTTTACTAACAGAGGATATAAAATGTATAAGGTCTTTCATGGTATGGATATTCTGATAGCTTCCTCGAGAAATAACTTTGCTGTTGGTTTAGATCTTGGGGGAAAAATAATATGAACTTATTTCTAGAAATATATTTTATTTATTTAAAATTTATAATTAGTATAATTCTTATTTTTGAGATTCATCTTAAAAATCAGAAGGATGCAGCACTTTGTAATGTGACATGAAAATTTTAAGTTAAGTCTTATTTTTCAAAAGTTTAGTATTATATTTAAAGGCTGATAAGCTTGCTTTTGAAAATCTGTTGTAATTCTTTGGATGTTTATTTAATATTTATAGGTAGCTCATGAAAAGCTGATGGAGAATGGCAGCTGTGAATTGCATTTTTTAGCTACTCTAGCTCAAGAGACTGGGGTGTGGAAAAACCCGGTACTGTGCACTATTCTTTCCCAGGAACCATTGGATAAGGATAAAGGTAAATTTTCTAGAGAGAAGAGAGAAAGAAAAAAGAATCATTAGACTAGAGAAAATAAGTACTTAAAATTGTTTTGATATAATCCCAGAATATTCCAAGAAGGACCATTTTGTTTAAGTTTTATATGAGGTACTTGAGGCCCTTCACTTTTTTTTTTAATTGGGGGAAGATGTATTTACAGGATTATGTAATCTTAGGGTAACAGAGAAACTCTTTTTTTTCCTCAACATTATTTTATCCGAGGAATTCCCTCTGTAACATCTGACAGGTGGCAATCTAGCTTATACTTGATAACTTATTTGACAGATGGAGAAGCAAAAGTAGGGTAGTGAAATGATTTTTCTCAAAATAGATAAGAAATTAATGCTAGTAACTCTAAAGTCTTATGCCTCTAAGATTAGTACTCTTTCTTAAACAGTTTTTTTTTCTCAGACTTATTTTATCCTGCTTTGTTGTTATTATATGGGCTTAGGTAATAAAGATCCCAGTTAAACTGACTGGTATCCTACTAGATAGATGGCTAAACCACTAATATGTATAACACTTAATGTTCAGAGTTCAAAAACTGTATGTGCTGTGAAGAAGAGCACATATTATTATCTTTGGTATTTTCTTGAGATTATTTAGGAAAGTGCTCAGATTTCCCAAGGTATTTAACTAGAGAAATAAATAAGCTTCTTCCATTGTCGCTTTTCGTGTTGGTTGATGGCAAAGCTTAGGCATTTTGCTATGTGATAGCAATTTCTGATTTAGAAAGGAGTAAACTCATCATTTGTTAACTCTTCTGGTACTTTGATATTTACCAAAAGACTTCTCAGCTAATCTCCAAACTTCTCATCAAGCTGATTGTTCCTACCTGACTCCTCTCTTAATATTTACCCAGCTTTCTGGATAGTTTTAGCAGTGTTATCTGTTTCTTGGCTTTCACTGCAAGTTTATTTGTATTACTGCCCTTTGTGTATTTCCCCAGATTAGTTACATTAGAGGTCTCTTAGACCTTAGAGAAATAGATCCTCATTATTTAAAATAATAAGAACAACATTTAAAGGTTGAGAGTCTTAGGGGCTTTTTGCCTTTGGTGTATTATTTTTTATCCCCAGTATATTACCACCACTATGTTTTTATTTCTATAATTAAATTCTACTTTTTACTCTTCTCAGCTTTAGAAATATTGGATAGAATATATTAATAATAATACCAAATTACATTGTATAGTTATTGCAGTTTGAAATGTGCTTTTAATCTTCACAATGATCCTATGGAAAAATGGGATCTTTTTTTGTCCCTGTTTCACAGGTGAGAAAATACAGGCTCAGAAAGATTAGTTGTCTTTTCTGTATCACACTGCCAGTGATGTGAAGTAGAGCTGGGAATCGAAGTGAGGTCCCCAGCTCTGTCCTTTTTATATTATGCCATGTTGCACCCAGCCTAATAAAATAAAATCACACCTAGCTTAAATAAAGATTTAACTCCTTTTTTCTGTTGTCAGCTTCTGAAGAGCATCTTTGCCAAACTCTCACATTATGCTGATGCAGAAAAATAGAACCTTTACCTTAGCAGAGATTTAAAATTTACCTTAAAAGAATATGTGCTCAGTATGTGCTCAGTGTCCTTTCTTGTTTCAATGTGCCTAACATTGTTTCTGTTAACAAATGTCTTTGCCCATCTCTGTGCCACTTTATTTCATGATCCTCACCTGGCATAGCTACTGGAATAATTTGGGCTATAAAGCAAAAGGAGTTTCTACAGTAACAGATAGACTGTAGGTAGCCAGATTTTAATATGACTCGTGAAGTAACCAGAGGGATGTTATATGACTGAGAGACTGTGCAGCTATAATCTTTATTTGGCCCTGTTATTTAGCCTACTTCTTTGATGGGAGTTACTCTGTGGGTAATCACATAGACTTGAACTATATGTTGAAGTAATTAACAT
This sequence comes from Bison bison bison, assembly GCF_000754665.1. Classification (NCBI taxonomy): domain Eukaryota; kingdom Metazoa; phylum Chordata; class Mammalia; order Artiodactyla; family Bovidae; genus Bison; species Bison bison. Next base: position 6,677,900 of record NW_011494607.1, read on the forward strand.
TTTACACATATACACTAATTTATTTACATTTTCAAATTGGGCAATTGTACAGCATGTGGAACTTTCAGCTTTTTATATGATATATCCAAACCCTTGGTTTAACCTATACTGGCCTATGGCAAGTTTGATAAGAGCTAGAGCTCTGCCAGCAATAGGTACACTGTAATAGGCTATGTTCATTAGTTTGTTGATAGCAAAGCGTTTGAAGTTTTGATGTAGTATTTGAACAGTGGATAATCGACTTAATTCTGATTTATTTTAAATAACTAATTTTTATTGACTAATTTTAGAACTAAAATTTAGTTTTACTGACTAAATTTAGAACCACAAAGCCAGGTGGCTCAGTGGTGAAGAATCCACCTGCAGTGCAGGAGATCTGGGTTTGATTTCTGGTTCGGGAAGATGCCCTAAAAGGGAATGGCAACCCACTCCAGTATTCTTGCCTGGAGAATCCCAGGGACAGAGGAGCCTGGCAGTCTGTAGTTTGTGGGATCGCAAAGCATTGGTCGTGACAACACACATGCAAAGCCCAGCTAAAACCAACAAATGTTCTTTGATTTAGGGATTGAGGGTGTATGGGACTCAATTAAAAATGCTGGTTTCCCTTTAAGGTTTTAGCATGTAACTCTGATATTTAAACAGTGTAATTAAGTTGATGGCCTTTGAATATCACAGGAACTTTAGGCTTACATGTTACTTGTGCCTTCCTTTAGTTATCATCTAAGAATTGGAAAGGCGCTGAATAATCATTTATCTTTTACTCAATTTTAACTCCCTTCTAAAACATTACTCACTGGTAAAATGAATGGGCCTTTGCTTGAATACTCATAGAGAATGGTAACTATGTAATTCACTCCGTTTATAGCTGCTATTAGATAATCTTTATTGTGTGAATTGTGAAAAACTATGTACTTAAGAGTTGCTGTCTTGGATCTAGTGCTACCCATAAGGCCATGCATACCTAACAAAGTACAAATCCCTCTAAAGGGACTAAAAGCTATCCTGGTGTGTCCTGATTTTAAGTCTACAATCATGATTTCTGACTTCAGTGCATTTTGTTTCTTGTTCATGTGTAATTCTCGAAACTTAACATGAACCCCGAATATGATCTGGCCAGCATTTTTATACATAGTATTTTGGCATACAAAGTATTCCTTTTTTTCTTTTTTTAAATTTCACTGTGTTAAATCCATTCTGCCTCTGCAGCTTGCCCATATTATGTTACATGTTGGTTTTGTTAGTTCAAGGGTTTTGTCTTTCCAAGTTTAAGCAGATATTATTAGCATACAGTATGTTGGCATCCAGGTTCTTGATAATGACCATTAAAAAGGTCATACTCAAACACCTAGCCCCTGGAATACTTATAGACATTTTCTTGTTTCCTTTTAGTCTTTTAGCCAGTGCCCTTTTGATTATGGTTGTTTCATCACATATGCCTGTTTCCTTGTGTCTGGTCCATGGCTTTCCTTTTTGTCTATAGTGACACTATGATGAAAGACCACAAGAGGTATTTGGCTAGAGTTTTATTAAGTAAGATTATTTACTATTGAGGTTAGTCTGACATTAATGTTTTAAAAAATATTTTTGTTTATTTATTTGACTGCGTCTGGTCTTAGTTGTAGTGCACAGAATGTTCATTGCATCATGTGAGATCTTTTACTGCTGCTCATGGGCTCTAGTTGTGGCACAAGGGCTCCAGAGCACGTGGGCGCAGTAGTTGTGGCACAAGGGCTCCAGAGCATGTGGGCTCAGTAGTTGTGGTACAGGGGCTTAGTTGCTCCATGGCATGTGATATCTTAGTTCCCCAAAAGAAGACTGAACCCATGTCCTCTGCATTGCAAGGTGGATTCTCAAACACTGGGCCACCAGGGAAGTCCCTGACCTAATCATATTTTAAATGAACTATTTTATAATAGTTTTCTAAATACTCCACACCAGTTTTCCCAACTGTTAGTATGTATATATTTATTAATTATATATAGTATATCATTAGTATGATCTGTTTGTCACAATTAATAAACCAGTATCAGTACTTTGCTATTAACTAAAGTCTATACCTTATTCAGATTTCCCTGGTTTTTACCTGTTGTCTTCCTTCTGTTCTAGGATTCCATCTAGGATATCACATTACATTTAGTCATCATGTCTGCTTAGGTTCCTCTTGGCTATGATAGTATTTTCAGACTTTGCTTGTTTTTGATGATCTTGGCAGTTTTGAAGAGTATTATAGGATTTCCCTCAGTTTGGATCTGTCTGATGTTGCTCACGTGATTAGTACTTGGCTTATGGGTTTAGGGGAGGAAGATCACTGAGGTACAGTGCCATGGTCATCATACGAAAGGTACCTGTAACCAACATGACTTCCTCACTGTTGGTATTAACCTTGGTCACCTGGCTGAATGTGTTTTTCACATTCAGTGAAATTACTGTGAAATTACTCTTTTTCCACCTTTCCATGCTGTACTCTTTGGAAAGAAGTTACCTTATGCAGCCCACACTTAGGAGTTGGAGAGTTAAGCTCTACCTCCTTGAGGAGGCAGTATCTACACAGATTGTTTGGAGTTCTCCACAGCAATTTGTCTTTTCTTTTTTAAAGATTACTGATGTTTTGGCTGTGGTAGGTCTTCGTTATATGTGCTGCCGAAGCAAGCACTGTGGCAGGTCTTAATTACTGCCCTCGGGCTTTCTCTTAGTTACGGTGAGTGGGGGCTACTGTTTGTGTGTGAGCTTCTCATTCCTGTGGCTTCTCTTGTTGCAGACACTGGTTCTAGGCTTGCCGGCTTCAGTAGTTGCAGTGCCTGGGCTCAGTAGTTGTGGCACCTGGACTTAATTGTGGGATCTTCCCAGACCAGGGATCGAACTGGAATTGGTTGCATTGCAAGGCAAATTCTTAACCACTGTACCACCAAGGAAACCCGAAATCTGTCTTTTCTTCCTTATCTATTTGTTTAATTAATATGGACTCAACTGATATTTACTTTATGCTTTAGTGATAATACAACACTATTTTGTTGATCAAATTGTTCAGCTTTGGCCACTGGGAACTCTTCAAGTTAACTTCTCTGTCCCTTTGACATAGCCCCATGGTTGTGGGTTATGTTTTTGTTTGAGTACTTCCTTGTTTTTTGTTTCTACAAGATGCTCTATGTTTATTCTGTGTATTTCTTGCCCCAATCCTATAATCAGCTGTTTCTCCAAGGAACCTTAGTTCTTTTCAGTGGAGAATAGTGTTAGGAACCAAGCCCTGGTAACTGGTTGTGCTCGTTGCTACTGAGGTGTCATTGCCTCCAGGAACTCTCAGCAGACAGAGTAAAAAAATATATGTAGGTATAATTAATCTGTGTGTGCACACATATTTATAAATGTTTGTATATGTAACCAGTTGTATCTATATTACACTAAATGTGAGAGTTTATACAGATGTCTCCAACTCTAATCTATAGCACCTGGATCATTCTGACCTTCTCTTCTTATCTATAACCTCTCATTTCAAAAGAATGTCATATAATTGGAATTATACAATATGTAGCGTTTTCAGACTTCTTTTACCGTAGACCATCCTATATTGCTTAATCATCCATATATTACTACTTACTTACTCCTAGTGTATGTATAGTGATTTCAGAATTGATAACCTGTATCCCTGTGGAAAACAACTTTTATCAGTGTACACAGTGCCTTTTTCCATATTTGTACTGACTCCTCTTATCCCAAGTTAGGTGAGCAGCCCATTCTCCCATCTCTTTCAGTGAAGTTCTTTCATTACATTTATAAGACAGAATCTTTTGCCATATTCTACAGTCTCTCCTGGGCTTCGCAACCTCCTAAATCATATTTTCAAATTTGCCTACCATTGGAGTCCTTCTTCGTGCCCTAAAGTTGTTTGGGTTTTGACCAATGCGTATTATCATGTATTCTCCATTATAGTATCATACAGGATAGTTTCGTTGCCCTAAAAAAGATTAACTGTGCTTCACCTGTTCAACCCTCTCCTGAACGATGACAATTACTTATCCACGTTTATAGACTTTTCAGTCTACCTTCATTCATTTAACAATATGCATGTAACATTTATCTATGTATTAGAGTGACTTAATAGCTCATTCAAAAAAAAGTTGCTGAATTATATTCCATTGTAAGAATCTACCACAGTTTGTTTATCCATTCACTTCTTAAAAGACATCTTGTTTTCTACCAGTTTTTGGCATTAATGAGTATAACTGCTATAAATACTTGCATACAAGTTTTTTGGATAAATTTTCAGATCAGTTGGGTAAATACCTAGGAGAAAGATTGCTTATATGGTAAGAGTATATTTTGCTTTGTGAGAAGCTGCCAACCTATACCATTCTGCATGCTGTTCTAGATTCTCACTGGTAGTTACTTTTATCTATTTGGGCAATTTTAGCCATTCTAATATATGTGTGTCATGATATCCCATTACTTTAATTTGTGTTTCTGCACAGACAGATGATACTGAACATCTTTTTACATGAATATTTGCCATCTGTATATCTTCTTGGGAGAAGGATCTGTTTATATCTTTTGCTTTTTTGTAAAATTTTTTACTGGTGTATAGTTGATTGACAATGGTGTGTTAGTTTCTGCTGTACAGGAAAGTAAATCATTCATACATATACATATAGCCACCGTTTTTAGCTTCTGTTCCCATGTAGGTCATTACAAAGTATTGAGTAGAGTTCCCTGTGCTATACAGTAGGTTCTTTTTAACTTATCTATTTTATGTATAGTAGAGTATATATGTCTATCCCAATCTCCCACTTTATCTCCCCGTCTTTCCCCCTTGGTAACTGTAAGTTTGTCTTCTACATCTGTGACTATTCCAGTTTTGTGAATAGGTTTATTTGTACTCTATTTTTTTAGATTCCACATATAAGCGATATCATGATGTTTGTCTTTCTCTGACTTATTCAGTATGACAATCTCTAGGTCATTCACTGTTCCCTTTAGTTGTTATAGTTTGATATAGGTCCTTTAGCAGATAGGAGCTTGGCAAATATTTTCATTTACTCTGTGACTTGTTTTTCTTTACAGTGCCTTGCAGAGGGCAGAAGTTCTAAATTTTAATTAAGTCCAACTTATTTTTTTTTTCTTTCATGGATTGTGCTTTTGTTGTTTTGTCTAAAAATAATCACCAAACCCAATATCATATAGATTTTTCTCCTCTTATCTCCTGGACCCTGGAGAAGGAAACGGCACCCCATTCCAGTGTTCCTGCCTGGAAAACCCCATGGACAGAGGAGCCTGGTAGGCTACAGTCCATAGAGTTGCGAAGAGTCAGACACGACTGAGCGACTTCATTTTACTTTATCTCCTGGATGTATCATATTAATAGTTTTGCGTTATATATTTTGGTCTGTGATACATTTTGAGATAATTTTTGTAGAAGTGCAACCTAATTTATGTTTGGTGAATCTTTCTTGGTTCTTGACAGTCACTTTTTTTTCCTGAACACTCACAAGTCATATTTCTAATGTATTAATTTTAAGAATCTTCAGTTCAGTCGTTCAGTCATGTCCGACTCTTTGCGACCCCATGAATCACAGCACACCAGGCCTCCCTGTCCATCACCAACTCCCAGAGTTCACTCAAACTCACGTCCGTCGAGTCGGTGATGTCATCCAGCCATCTCATCCTCTGTCGTCCCCTTTTCCTCCTGTCCTCAATCCCTCCCAGCATCAGAGTCTTTTCCAGTGAGTCAACTCTTTGCATGAGGTGGCCAAAGTACTGGAGTTTCCGCTTTTAGCATCATTCCTTCAAAAGAAATCCCAGGGTTGATCTCCTTCAGAATGGGCTGGTTGGATCTCCTTGCAGTCCAAGGGACTCTCAAGAGTCTTCTCCAACACCACAGTTCAAAAGCATCAATTCTTCAGCGCTCAGCTTTCTTCACAGTCTCTCACATCCATACATGACCAGAGGAAAAACCATAGCCTTGACTAGACAGACCTTTGTTGGCAAAGTAATGTCTCTGCTTTTCAATATGCTATCTAGGTTGGTCATAACTTTTCTTCCAAGGAGTAAGCGTCTTTTAATTTCATGTCTGCAGTCACCATCTGCAGTGATTTTGGAGCCCCCAAAAATAAAGTCTGACACTGTTTCCACTGTTTCCCCATCTATTTGCCATGAAGTGATGGGACCAGATGCCATGATCTTCGTTTTCTGAATGTTGAGCTTTAAGCCATCTTTTTCACTCTCCACTTTGACTTTTATCAAGAGCCTTTTGAGTTCCTCTTCACTTTCTGCCATAAGGGTGGTGTCATCTGCATATCTGAGGTTATTGATAATTCTCCCAGCGATCTTGATTCCAGCTTGTGCTTCTTCCAGCCCAGAGTTTCTCATGATGTACTCTGCATAGAAGTTAAATAAGCAGGGTGACAATATACAGCCTTGACGTAAGACTCTTAGCAGTATATTTATTCCTCTAGTCTACAGTTTGCAAAATGTACCTCAGGTCCCATTTTGAAAATTATATTTTCCCACCTGTTTCCATTTGCTCCATTGTTCTATCTTTTTCAATCTAAAGGTTGTTATCAGACCCACCATTCTCTCTATCATCATAAATAATGAATAATCAAACCCAAGGAGCAGAGACCCTTCTCAAAAAGTTACCCACTTCCACCAATTTGATTATATTCATCTTATTTGGCATGCTTGTTGTTTAGTTGCTATGTTGTTTCTGACACTTTTTCGACCCCATGGACTATACCCTTCCAGGTGCCTCTGTCCATGGGATTTCCCTGGCAAGAATACTAGAGTGAGTTGCCATTTACTTTTCTAGGAGATTGCATCGCAAGCAGATTCTTTACCACTGAGCCACCAGGGCAGTCCAGTTGGTAAGCTAGGGGTCATCTTTTTAATAACAGTTTGCATGGTGTATGCATCCTTGGTCCTGAACCTGCTGTTTTTTCTTTTTTTGTATATGTCATTATTGTAAAATCTAAACTTTGAAAGAGCTCCCTACTAACAGTTACACTGAATTCCTTCAGCCCTTTCCCTTCTATTTTGGAATAATTTGCAGTTGCATAAATTGTGTTTTTATTCAGCTTGCCAGTTCTTTCTTGAATCCTAAGCCCTGGGGTTCATTTTTTGTTTTTTGAACTCCTTGGTTTTCAAAGGAAATTTCTAAAGCTTAAGATTTTCCATAGTACTTATAAGTCCTTCAGAGCTTTGTGAGAAAATAAGTCTTTATTTCAGTAATAAACTTTACATTTTAAAATAAACAGGAAAAACATGCTGCTTGGTTTACCAGATATTAGCATATCTATGATGTAATAATATTTTAAAGGAAGAGATGGGAGGAGAGAACAGATGAAATGAGGCCAGATCTGATTACATGCAGCTGAATTTGTTTTCAGATAGAAATCTCTAGTTCTTCTACTTGTTGAAACTTTTCCTGTATATTTTATGTGTATCTTCACCTGTATTCTATGTATAGAATACCAAAATGGGTGATTCTGAAACCTACACTTAAATATGTTGACAGTTTTTTTGAGTGTTAAAACATTTCTTATACAAAATCACTAAAAAGAACATCTTGTAGATTATACATTAAGTAAGCTTAAGAAATACAGTTCTCCTAACATTTCTATTTGGTTATCCTTTTTTTTTTTTTTTTTTTTAGTTAAAAAAATTTTTTTTGCTTTCTCTCTCTTTGGCTCTTACTGACCTTGTCTTGTTATAAAAAACAAATAAATGGAATATTTTGAATTTTATTTTTAAAAATCACTGCTAAATTAGATTGCCCTCTTTAGGTTTTACTTAGATCATTGAGGATCAGTGACTCTGAATAGAATTAAGCTGATGGAATTTAACGGCAGTAAAACTGTAGAAGTGTTCACTTTCCCATTTCAGACTGATGTTTTATTTTGCATTTTGTTAACCTTAATTATATTCTACTGTTACATAACTAGATATATGGTGACCACCAAGATTTTATTTTTACTAGTAATGATTTAAAACATAAACTTACTGGCTTTTCTAAACATCCTAGAAAAAGTCATTGTTTCTGTTCTAATGAGTCTGATTTCATTATCATGTTACATGGATAAAGACGTGAGAATTTAATTAAATGTAATAGTAATAATTAAATCTTACTCCACAAGAAAATTTTATGGTTACATACTTACTTTTGTTGTTGTTGTTCAGTTGCTAAGTTGTGTCTGACTCTTTGCAGCCCCATGAACTGTAGCACGCCAGGCTCCTCTGTCTTCCACTATCTCCCAGAGACTTACTAGATTCATCTATAACATGGAATTTTTAAAATTTATATAAATTCTATTTTACATCAATCATGTCAAAAATCAGTTACGATCATAAAGTTTCAGGCTTAATGACAAAGCAGGTGGTTTAAGCAATTCTGAAATCTTCAGTGAAAATGCTGTGTCTTGAAATTTAGCTTATTCTCCCAGGAAAGGGTGAGAGGTTGGGTGAAGGAAGTGTTAAGCTTTTATTAAATTTCTGAATTTGAATTTTTTGAACTAATGCTGAATTGATTTTTTCATTGCATTTTTTTCTTGTGGTAAAAACGCAGAATTTAATCATTTTTAAGTGTATAGTTGGAGAAGGCAATGGCACCCCACTCCAGTACTCTTGACTGGAAAATCTCATGAACGGGGGAGCCTGGTGGGCTGCAGTCCATGGGGTCGTGAAGCGTCGGACACGACTGAGCGACTTCACTTTCACCAGTAAGTGTTTGGTAGTGTTTTGTATGTTCATACTGTTTTGAAACATATCTGCAGAACTTTTTTAATCTTACAAAAAGATTTTATTACTTGCAAGAGTGATTTTAAACAATAGCTCCCTCCTTTTCCCATACTCCACTCCCAGTCCCTGGTTAGTCAACATTCTGCTTTTTGTTTCTATGACTTTGACTACTTTACATACCTCATATAAGTGTAATCATACTACATATTTACCTTTTTTTGACTGGCTTATTTCATTTAACATAATGTCCTCCAAATACAACTGTTGTTAGCATGTGACAGAATTTCCTTCTGTTTTAAAGATGAATAATACTACATTATATGTATGTGGCACATTTATTTATCAGTTCACCTGTTGATAGACATCTGGATTACTTCTACCTCCTGGCCCTTGTGAGTAGCGCTGCTGTGAACACAGGAGTGCAGATGTCTCCTTGAGACCCTCCTTGACTTCTTTTGTGGCATCCAAAAGTGGGATAGCTGCACCACATGGTAGTTGTTTCTGATTTTTTGAGGAACTTCTAGACTGTTTTCCTTAGAGGTTGTATCATTTTATAGTGCTATCAATAGGACACAAAGGTTACAGTTCCTCTACATCTTCAACCAACATTTATTTTCTCTTTTTGTTTTGTTGTTGTGTTTTTGAAAATAGCCATTCTGAGACAGGTGTGAAGTGATATCTCATTATTTTCATTTGGATTATTTGATTGTTGTTGTTGTTGAGTTATAGGAGTTCTTTATATATTCTGAACATTAACCTCTTATCACATATGTAATTTGCAAATATTCTCTCCCATTGTGTAAGTTGCCTTTTTACTCTGTTGATTCTGTCCTTTGATCTAGGAAGTTAACTTTGATGTAGTCTTATTTTTTTGTTGTTGTTCTTGGCTAACCCTTGGTATCATATCTAATAAATCATTGCCAAGTCCAGTTCTTGAAGCTTTTCCCCATTGTTTTCTTCTAGAAATTTTATAGTTTTGGGTGTTATATTTAGGTCTTTAATTCATTTCAGATTGTTTTTTTATATGGTATAAGGGTTTAATTTTAATCTTTTGCATGTGGATATCCAGTTTACCCAGCACCATTTGTTGAAGAGACTATCATTTCCTCTGGAGTGGTCTTGCCACCTGGTTGAAGATTATTTGATCATTTAGTGATGGTTTATTTCTGAGCTTTTTCTATTCTGTTGCATTGCCTATATTCCTTTTATGCCACTTTTGATTGTTTTGTAGTCCATTTGAAGTGAGGAAGTGTGAGACCTCCACCTTTGTTCTTTTTCAAAATTGTTTTGGCTGTTTGGGATTCCTTGAGATTGCATATTAGTTTTAGGGTCAATTTTTCTATCTCTTCAAAATAGCCATTCCAGTTTTGTTGGGATTACATTGAATCCATAGCTTGCTTTAGGTTATTGGACATCTTAACCACATTAAGTCTTCAAATCCATGAACATGAGGTTCCCTTGCATTTCCCTGTGTCGTCTTTAATTTCTTTCAGTAATGTTTAATTTCTTTCAGAGCTTCCCTGGTGGCTCAGACAGTAAAGAATCTGCCTGCAGTGTGGAAGACCTGGGTTCAGTTCCTGGGTCGGTAAGATCCCTGGAGAAGGTAATGGCTACCCACTCCAGTATTCTTACCTGGAGAATTCCATGGACATAGGAGTCTGGTGAGCTGTAGTTCATAGGGTCGCAAAGAGTCGAACGTAACTGAGCAACATGAATTCAAATTCATTCAGATTAGCTGTTTGCTTCCCAGGTGGCACTGCTGCTGCTAAGTCACTTCAGTCATGTCCGACTCTGTGCGACCCCAGAGGTGGCAGCCCACCAGGCTCCCCGTCCCTGGGATTCTCCAGGCAAGAACACTGGAGTGAGCTACCATTTCCTTCTCCAGGTGGCACTAGTGGTAAAGAACCCCCCTGCCAATGCAGGAGACGAAAGAGACTCGGGTTCAATCCCTGGGTTGGGAAGATTCCCTGGAGGAGGGCGTGGCAACCCATTGCAGTATTCTTGCCTGGAGAAGGCCATGGACAGAGAAGCCTGACAGGCTACACTCCATGGAGTTGCAAAGAGTTGGAAACGCCTGAAGCGACTTGGCACACACCCAGTGTTTATAGGTTTCACTGTACAAGTATTGCACTCTCTTGGTCAGGTCTGCTAAGTACTTTATTCTTTTTGTTGCTATTATAAATGGAATTGTTTTCTGAATTACCTTTTCAGTTTGCTCATCGTTAGCGTATAGAAATGAGTCTTGTTTTTGTGTTCTGATTTTGATATCCTGCAACTTCACTAAATTTATTTAGTGCGTGTGTGTATGTAATCTTGAGGATTTTCTACCTATAAGATGATGCCATCTGCATTCAGATGATGATATTTCTTCCTTTTTATTTTAGATGCCTTTTACTTCTTGCCCAAATGCTGAATCGATTTTAAGAGAAAATAAATTTTTTTAATGAAATAGGTGATGCAGATTCATGAAGGTTATGATGGGAATTTTGGAATTTATCATTTGAACACAAAGGGAAACCACTTGGAGATTTTAACTGGGAAAGGAGAGTTGCATATGTTCTTCAGAGGTGCAGGGAAAAAAAGCATCCTGAGTCCTAGTGGAGATGTGTTAGAAAGACTAGCAGAATGCAACAGAGTGGTCTGGGAGATTAACAGTTTGAGCTGAGAGAAGAGGGTGAATGGTAGCTGTGTAGGTGGAGAAAAATGAATGGGAGTATGGATGTGAGAGTTGGACTGTGAAGAAAGCTGAGCACCGAAGAATTGATGCTTTTGAACTGTGGTGTTGAGAAGACTCTTGAGAGTCCCTTGGACTGCAAGGAGATCCAACCAGTCCATTCTAAAGGAGATCAGCGGAAGGAATGATGCTAAAGCTGAAACTCCAGTACTTTGGCCACCTCATGCGAAGAGTTGAGTCATTGGAAAAGATTCTGATGCTGGGAGGGATTGGGGGCAGGAGGAAAAGGGGACGACAGAGGATGAAATGGCTGGGAGACTCTATGGACTCGAGTTTGAGTGAACTCCAGGAGATGGTGATGGACAGGGAGGCCTGGCGTGCTGCGATTCATGGGGTCACAAAATGTCGAACATGACTGAGCGACTGAACTGAACTGAACTGAAGTATTTGGGAGTTGGAAGTGACAGGATCATATGGTGGATTGTAGGTTAGGATAAGGAGGAACAAGGCAGAAGAGGAAAGTTTTCATACCACCTTTTAGTTCTCTTTAGTATTATAACACATATTGTGGCATACATATTTTTGTATGCAGAGTTTGAGATGATTGTGAAAGAGCTAGCTGGAGATGCTGCAAGGGGAATTATGTGCAAATCTGAATGTGGAGATAGACACTCAGTGAATAGATTTGACTCCACTTTGGGGGGAATCCAGGACCTAGTCCTGGGTACATGGTCAGTTAATATTTATATAAAGATTTATCACAAATATTCAACTTACATATTGTAATAGTTTAAAAATTAATTATCTTTCATGTTTTTCTTTTTACTATTATGTAAGTGGCATTTTATGGAAAGAAAGCCATTATTACTTTAATTGAACTGACAGTATCACTCATTTACATTGCCATTGTAGGTCATCCAGATCTCTTGATAGGGTTGAGTGTAGTAAAACCTGCTTTTTCCTCCCAAGGATGTAAATACACAGGACATAAATAAAAAGGCTACCCAAGTAAAATTCAATGTATTTTATGGTTTTCTGGGATAGGGGTGGGGAAAGCAGGGTCAGATCAGATCAGATCAGTCACTCAATCGTGTCTGACTCCTTGCGACTCCATGAATCGCAGCACGCCAGGCCTCCCTGTCCATCACCAACTCCCGGAGTTCACTCAGACTCACGTCCATCGAGTCAGTGATGCCATTCCTGCCATCTCATCCTCTGTCGTCCCCTTTTCCTCCTGTCCCCAATCCCTCCCAGCATCAGGGTCTTTTCCAGTGAATCAACTCTTAGCATGAGGTGGCCAAAGTACTGGAGTTTCAGCTTTAGCATCATTCCTTCCAAAGAAATCCCAGGGCTGATCTCCTTCAGAATGGACTGGTTGGATGTCCTTGCAGTCCAAGGGACTCTCAAGAGTCTTCTTCAACACCACAGTTCAAAAGCT
>NW_011494607.1:6690835-6708593 GCF_000754665.1 Bison bison bison
TCCCAGGGCTGATCTCCTTCAGAATGGACTGGTTGGATGTCCTTGCAGTCCAAGGGACTCTCAAGAGTCTTCTTCAACACCACAGTTCAAAAGCATCAATTCTTCGGCGCTCAGCCTTCTTCACAGTCCAACTCTCACATCCATATATGACCACAGGAAAAACCATAGCCTTGACTAGACGGACCTTTGTTGGCAATCTGCTTTTGAATATGCTATCTAGGTTGGTCATAACTTTCCTTCCAAGGAGTAAGCGTCTTTTAATTTCATGGCTGCAGTCACCATCTGTAGTGATTTTGGAGCCTAGAAAAATAAAGTCTGACACTGTTTCCACTGTTTCCCCATCTGCAGGGTAGGGAGTGAAATTTGATGTGACTAGCTACTTAAGAATAAAGATAAAGCTTTTTTCAAGAGTCTGATCATCTTTGATGTGCTGTTATAACTTTGTAAGGAAAACAGGTCCTGGAGTGGAGAGAAATAGAGAAACATATAGAAGAATGAGGGAAGGAAAGCAGATAAAAGGAAAATGGAGAAGGAGAAGGGGGAACGTGGGGAGTGAGTTTCCCTCCCCTAAGGGGGAGGTTCTGAATAGAGGTTAAATGTAATCTACTTTTGATCCATTTGAACTGTGAGCTTCAGAATACATAATTACTTTCCTCTGAAAACAAATGCTACTTCACAGCTCTCTTACTTAAAGTGCTATTCTAACAAGTAGTAGGCACACTAGCTAAAGAATTTACTTTTTCTCATTGCATCACTATGTTAAGGTGGAAGTTTGCAAGACTGGGCTGCTTCTGGTCCCGGTTCTATTGTTAACTGGTTTTATGACCCTAGGAAGTCATTTGCCTTCTGTGAGCCTCAGTTTACTCATCTGCCAAATGATGGAGCTGGATAAAATGATCTATAAAGCTCCTTGTGCTCTAATAGTCTGTATTTCTTGGAAATCTGTTTTGCGCTAAGTGTGGCAATGGTTTCCCATTGTTTAAAAACACACACACAAGTATGTTTTTGAAATATATAGTAACATACTCTACTCTACTTGAGTTAGTACAGAAACTATTTTGTATAATTTGTCATTCTAACTACATGCTGGTCTTTGAGATTTTAGGGACTGTTTGAAATTCTATTAAGATTATCATTAGTTTCATTTAAAAGTTGCCACCTTTAAATAATTTCTTTGCTATGATCTTCAGAGTTCGCTGAGTATGAGTTTTTCTGGGAGTATGTGAAATAATTACCAGGCTTTTTACCACTAGTGTTTCCTGGAACCTCAGGCTGTTTCTTAAAGTCCATAACTTATAGCCAGAACAACTTTTTTAAAAAACTCTTATTTCCTTATGTTTTCATTGAAAATCTTTACAGATTTTGCTTTGGCTATTGAGTTAAACTATGAAAAGATATTTGCAGTGTAATTGTCCTAACAGAATCGTGTGATATTGAAAAGAAAAGTAATGCCCTATGTATGTCAGACATATCATCAGAGGTACCAGAGGGTTATACAGATAGTGTTATTTATCTGTGTTTAGTCTTTATACTTTTTTTTTTTTTTTGGTGTAGTTTAATGTGTAAAGAATAGAGAGTAGCAGGAATAAGGTCTAGACTTCAAGAAAAGGATGAAATTTGGGATCTTGTATTATTAAATTACTTATATGCTCATGGTTTTAATACTGAGGAGCTTTGATCATACTATTTTATAGAAGAATATTTTCACAGTGGAGTACAGTTAGAGCTAAAGTTACTAAATGGTAGCAAAGGATATTTACTATCCTTTGCTACCATTTAGTAGCAGAGAAAGTAGAGAGGAAGAACATCTTTTATTTTCCATGTTCTAACCCACAAATTACTTCCTAGACATGTTTTCCAGTCCTTTCACAAGTTTAGAAATCTTGTGTTTTATTTATAGGGCATATAAAATTTTATCACTTGAAAGCCTTCCAAAGGTTGTCGGCTAGCCGTCACCAAGTAAATTTTTAAGCACCATTTTCATCCTGGTAAAGAAAACTTAGGGAAAAGTTTAAATTTGTGTTTGTTAAGTTTTAAAATCTCCTTCACAAATTAGAAAAAAAGTTAAATTCTTCCTTGTAGTTCATCAGACAAGCACTCAGAAATCCAAAGTTTGAACAGAATGAATATTTATTATACATTAGTGGGTCTTACGGAGAAGGCAGTGGCACCCCACTCCAGTACTCTTGCCTGGAAAATCCCATGGATGGAGGAGCCTTGGTAGGCTACAGTCCATGGGATCGCTAAGAGTCGGACACAACTAAGCGACTTCACTTTCACTTTTCACTTTCATGCATTGGAGAAGGAAATGGCAACCCACTCCAGTATTCTTGCCTGGAGAATCCCAGGGACAGAGGAGCCTGTTGGGCTGCCGTCTGTGGGGTCGCACAGAGTCGGACACGACTGACGCAACTTAGCAGCAGCAGCAGCAGCAGCAGCAGTGGGTCTTAAGCAAGTGTTGAGGTTTATTGGTTGATACTTTTAAAACTTAGAGAACTTTCAGCAGACTACCCTCCAACCCCTTATTTATTTTTCCATGGATAATTTAAATTTGTCCTAAGACACCTATTAAGGCAAGATAGGGCTTCCCTGATGGCTCAGCGGTATAGAATCCACATGCAGTGCAGGAGCCGCAGAAGATGTGAGTTCCACCCCTGGGTCAGGAAGATCCCCTGGAGGAGGAAATGGCAACCTACTCCGGTATTTTTGCCTGAAAAATCTCGTGGATAGAGTAGCCTGGCAGGTTACAATCCATGGGGTCACACAGAGTCAGACATGACTGAGCATGCATGCTCAGACTTCACCTTTTAAAATGAAAAATACATCAACAGAATTGAACACAATATTAGTTGAATTTCATCCTCTAGAATATCCAAACATCCTTTTGTGGTTACCATATAAGAATCCTCCTGCCATCACAGGAAATGCCAATAGAGACAGGTTCAATCCCTGGGTCGGTAAGATGCCCTGGAGTAGGAAATGGCAACCCACTTCAGTATTGGCTGGAATAGTTTATGGTCGGGGGAAACTGGTGGGCTTTAGTCCATGAGATTGCAAAAAGTGAGGCACAACTGAGGGACTGTACATATACACATGAATGTGTAATGCCCTCGCCCTGCAGATTTCTAGAAATGCTAACCCCTGATATTCAGGAATAAAAGCTGTGGGAGAGAGAATTTAGTATAATTTTAATAATACTGACTCGGAATCCAATGCAAAATTATTTTTATAATCAGGAATTCAACTCACCTCATTGTAAATAACTATAAATGGTACTTTAAGGGGCTAAAGTATTAATGCAACTCTAAAAAATTAACTACATAATCATCTGCTTATAAGATCAAATATTTTGTGACAGTCTGAGAATAATAGAAAATTGCAACAACAAAAAAGTTTAGTTTCTCTGCTTTAAACAAATATTCCTTGTAAGTATTTGTATTGCAAATGAACTATTTGCCAAATGTTAATAATCTATTATGTCTTGTTTTTTAAAGTGAATGAATTTTTAGCTTTTGAGGGTCCCATCTTGTTGGATATGAGAATTAAACATCTAATCAAAACAAATCAGTTAAGTCAAGCAACTGCTCTAGCAAAGCTGTGTTCTGACCATCCAGAGATTGGTACAAAAGGTAGTTTTAAGCAAACTTACCTTGTCTGTCTTTGTACATCGTCACCAAATGAAAAGTTAATCGAAGAGGTGAGTATGTTTTCTTTTGTTAGTAATTATTTTTTAAAGTAAAACTAATAATTTTTAATTACATTAGAATGTCTTTGACTTCCTTTTCTCTTAAATAGTGAAGAGCCATTGTTATCAGTGTTAAGTTTTTGATGTGCTCTTAGATAGTGATTGTAAGCAGCTTGCAGGATTATATGTAAACATTTCACCTGGCTTCTACTTTAAATAAATTGGCTCTTTTTTATCGGAAAGATGGTGGTAGCTTAATTTAGCTAGCATTTTTTATTAGTGTTCAGGCTTTAATTTCAGTTTTACCTGACTTCACAATACTTGCAGATTTTATTTTAACTAAGTAACTTAAAAAAATGTATGTCTTCCCCCTAAGTATACTCTCTCTCTGTCCCTCTGTATACGTATCTATCTCTGTATCTATCTATATTCATTTTTATTTGCATAGTTTAATTTAAATTTGCATGTTTAGTTTTTGTTTGTAAGACAAGTGATTGTGTTTTTTTCACTTCTAGTTGGCATAAAGTATAGTATTCATGTATTTGTGTATTTTATACTACAGATTTCTAAAAGTAGAATCGTAATCCAAATGGAATTTTGCATCTTAGAGGACTCAATTCCAAAATGAAGTTGAAGATAGGGTAGGAGAATTGAAAGTTGTTGATCAAAAAAGCAGAATATGTATATAAAGACAGTAGATAAAGAAAACTATAATACATTGGACAGTGATGTGTATATATGTCTTATTATCTCTAATATAAGTATCCTTTGATTCCAGAGCAGTAGCAAATGGAGAACAAAGGGATTGTGGGACAGATTTTAGGATATGCAAAGGGAGAAGCTGAAATAAAAGAGAGGACAATTAACAGAGGGTGCATGATCCCCTGAATAGATGGAGATTGTAATCAGAATCCAGAAGAAAGATAACCTCTAACAGAAAGCTAAATGGCCACATGAGGTTAAAGGTTGGAATTATAATGGTGATTGTGCGATTTTTCTTGAGAACAGAAAAGAGGAAGACGATAGCCTTGGACCAAGATGAGAAGCCTGTAGTGTATGTTTTGGATAATGAGGATCCTAGGAAGAGTGATGGCATGCAGTTTCTAGACCGGATGAAGTAGAGCCAAGGGCTCTGGCTTAGGAGATCATTAGTTTGGATATTAGCTATTTTTCTCTTTAGTGTTTCTCTTTTATCTCAGGTAATGGCTTTTTCATTGCTGTTTAGTAGGAGCTAAATAGAGGATTGAAATTTTCTTATTAGTCAAGAATAACTTTGTAGACAATTTATTGGCAAATATATAGTTTCTTGAGATACAGCCTTTGAAATGTGTGTGACATTTTTTAGTCCTTAAATAGTTATTATGATATTGCATCCTGTGTATTTTTCAGCTTCATTTAAGTTTTTATTATCAGTTCAGTCCCAGCCCTTAATTAAGTCTGTCCATCTGCTCATCCTTCCTTCAGGAGATTTTTATTAAGTAAATGAAAGGTGTCATCTAAACACTGAGGGGGTTGTAAGTGAGTAAAGCATGGGTCCTTAGAAGCATACCTTCTAGCAGGAAACTGTCTAAAGATAGGGTGGTTACATTAACTTCTAAAGTCCTGTTTGAAGTTGAAGACTGAATTTGTTATCTCCAGGAAAGTCTCTGTTTCTAGCTATCCTGAATAGTCAAAAAAATCTTGCAGCACTGAACCTAAATTCCCTCTTGGTTTAATTATCCAGAGTTAAGTAACAACAGCCCACCCTGCTGTGGGAGATCCTCAGGAAAATTCTATCTCGGATGTCATATGAAGTTGTTTTTTCCTTCTCATTTTAAGCAGGTGGAATTAAGATACTTCATGTTCTTTAAGCAGAGTACACAGAATCAGTTTCCCCACCCAGAAGCAAAACTAGATCACATGCTGTAGAACAGAACAGGATATGTGTAAGTCTAACAACATTTCTTGTTAGAAATCCCTTTTCACTTAGAGATTGTTTGATTATTCATTTATTTTTCTATTAGAAACATGTTGAAACTGACTCTTCATTGTTCCAAGTGAAGTAAATTATGTCATCACTTCTGCCCCAGGGAGAGTAATCACTTTGGAGCAATTGCCCAAACATTGCCCCCTTCGAAAGAGGAATGCTCTCTCCCTCACATGACCCACTTGAAACATTTCCTTTACCTATATGGTTCTTGTAAACATTTGAGGTTTTTACCCATTCCTTAGACTAGGTGGGAATAGATATTGGAAAGAGTCAACCATGACCTGGACCTATAGTCTGTGTCCAGATGAGCCAGTAAGCAAGGAATTGACTATTTCTCAGGACCCTTCCACTGTGATAGAAATAACAGCTAGCCCTGGTGGATGGCCGAGGAATGAGGCTGAGAAAGACCAGTGTTTATCTGGCTTCTCTTGAAGGACTGGGCTTTGGCCTGGGTTCTTGGTGTCATTATAAAAATGAAGTTAGAAGTGTTTATGTATTCAGTATTTCTATTGGTTTTGTTGTCAAAATAAACATAAAAGTAAAATCTTCTACTTTGTCTCTCTCTGTTATTTCCCATTTGACCCAAGTAATCATTAAATGTGAAATTTGTTTATTTCTAATATTTTTACATAGAAACATACTTCAAACATGCACACATCCTTGCTGCTAGGCACTTTTCCTGCTCTTAGTATGGACATCTTTCCATGTCATTTCTTTATAAATCAACCTCATTCCTTCTTCTGGCTGCATAATTCCATAGTATAGGTTTGTAATTAATATTTTAGTCAAACTAGAGGACATTTAAATTGTTGCCTGGTACTTATTGATAGATCCTTTCATTCTTCTTGGGAGTACACTGGTGGGGTAAATTTCTGTAAGTAGAATTGCTGAATCAGAGAACCTACACATCTTAAATAGGGCCGTGCTAACAACCCCTCCCCCCCCAAAAAAAAGATTATATGAGTTATGCTCCCATAAACAGTATATGAAATTTTTTATTCCTTAACACTATAGAGTATTTATCTTTTAAATCTAGCTTAAGATTTTGCTATTCTGAGAGTTTAAAAAAAAACAGCTAATTATTTTAGTGTAACAGGTTTACCGTTTAAGTCCTTTTCTGGATGGAGGAAAGCAGTTTTATTTTGATAAGCAAAAAGCTTCTCCTGAAATGTGTTTAAGCCCATACATTTTAAAAGTGCACTTAGTGAATGTATGTGAAATATGAAGTGTTCTGTATTTTTTGAGTATCTGGCAGAAGGCCATATTAAAACATAAAAGTCATTATTTGCAGTTTTGAAATAATTTTTACACTTTACAAAGGGATTTAGAAAAGTATATCTTTAACAAACAGATCATGCTAATTGACTTTAAGAGTTTTATTCATATTTTTAAATTTTCTAGTGTTAAATTTTTGGTCATTTTTTCAAAGCAATACAGAGTAGATATTTGTAACACATAAATAGTCCCTATATTGGTAATATATTGATAGTCCTTACTTTATGCTGCCTTGGATTATGAAAAATAGTTCTTGCTCATTGATGGCTAAAGTTGACCTATGTTTCACTTGCACAGTTTTAATTCAGCCATTGATTAGGTTTCATTTTCTCTGTAGTGTCCTCTTTTTTTTCAAGTGGGGTATCTATATTAGGGAAATAAAGGCTATCGAATAGTGCATAGTAAAAATTGCTTCCATAGCATACCAATAAAAAGTGAAGTTTTCTGTGTAATTAAATACAGCAGATGTTTCAGTTCGTATGTTGTGTATTTGTGAATTTATAGTTGTTTGTTTATAGTACCTTTGTTGTTTTTATATTTTACATAGATACATGTTTTATTATTAAGTGTAAGCTAATACAGATAATATCCTTGGAAAAACTAATTTATTATATATAATGTATACATTTTGCATTATCTAACCATTCAGTAAGAACACCTTAGGTTTTTAAAACACATGGAAATTTGATTCAAAATAAATTAGACTTTCATGATTTAAGAATTTTTTTAAAATTGAACTTGTAAAATCAGCATTGATCAATGAAGACCCTCAATGTGCTTATGCAATATGCTTATGTAGAAGTCTAGAAAAAGCACAGACTTTGAAGCTAGATCTGGGTTGAAATCTTGACTGCTAATTAAGCACGCAGCTTTGAGCAAGTAACTTAATTCTCTAAGCCTTGTCTCTAAAAGAAATAGTATTAGTTTAAAAAAAAAAATCGTAGTAGTATTTACCAGGCAAGCCATTGTGTTGGTTTAGCAGTGCTGTTCCTGAAGAAACTGACACAAATAAATGAATAGGAGAGTAGCTGCTATTTTTATTATTACTGACATCTTAATGTATAAAATGTTACTAATACCTATCTAGTAGAAAAATTATGATTAATAATTATATACATGTATAAGATGTCTAACAATACATTTAACTTATTGTAGGTATTTGAAAATACTAATTGTATAAATGTGTATTGTTCAGCCCTTTTTGTGTTTGTTTACATAGGGTTCCTTATAGATAAAGATCTATACAAAAGAGGAAGACACAGGAATAATGGAAAAAGTACTGTGCCAGGGAATTCCAGGATTTGGGTTTTAATCATAACTCTTATACTAACTTCATATTTACTTTAAGAAGTGATTGTTCTTAAACACATAGATTCAGAGTTGGGTCTTAGTGTTTTATAGCTTGATTTACTGTGTAAAATGGAACTTCTGAATCTGTCCCCTTGCAGTCTTTATCCTTGTTGTCAAAGATCAAACCTCAGGATTACCCCATTTCCATTCAGACACTTGTTTAATTCTAAACACCTTACATTTTACACACAGACACACACAAACACACACACTTTTCCTGTACTCAAAAATTAATGAGGAGACACAGAGATTAACAGAGATATGTGTAGTTAGCTCTGTGGTACATGGGTGCTAATGGTTTGTATTGATCTTCAATTCTTTTTGCCATTTGACAGTTGTACCATGTTAATTCTGTGGAACACCAGTGATTTGGGATTGTATGCTCTTTGTCACATCTTTATCTTAAAGCAAATACTTATAGAGATCATAGGTAAATTCTGATTGTTTTATGTAGTAAATCATTGTAGTAGAGATAATAAATTTTAATTTTTAAAAAATAAGCAATAGATGTAAGTGCATAATTAAATGAAGCAAGTTGCCTTCATCTAGGTTATACTTATGCATGCATGACTTGACAAGCTTTGAGATGGAATGAATATATATGAAAAGAAAAATAATGGAGATTTATAGAACTCTGAGGTGAGCTTCATTTAAAAGTGGTATAGCTACATAAAATGTTTCATGTTTTATTTTATTCCCTCTGATGAATAGACACTTTGTTTTTTAGTCTATATCCAGTAAATGTTTGTCTTTTTGTTCATTCTAATGCTTTTTAAATTACTGGATAAAGGGGAAAAAATACAAGTAGCAGCTTTTCTTTTTCAGTATTATAGACCTGATTTAATGGGTAGAGGTTGCTTATAATTAGCATTAGTTATTTACGTATAAATGAACAGTTGTAAAGGTCTTGAAAATCATTGGTTCTCTGACTTGAAGAAAGATTATTTTTTTTAACAGTAGCCCAGTCATGACAAATTATGAATTGCTAATTTATGAGTTAATGAGGTTTTGCCAAAGAAAATGATCTGTACATATTAATAAAAATTGTAAAGTATATTACTATATATTCTAACATAAAACCATTTTATGGCATATTTCTGTATCCTTTCTCTGTAGATTTCAGAAGTTGATTGCAAAGATGCCCTAGAAATGATCTGTAACTTAGAATCTGAGGGTGATGAAAAAAGTGCTCTTGTCTTATGTACTGCATTTTTATCACGTCAGCTTCAACAGGGAGATATGTACTGTGCTTGGTGAGTTGATTTTCTTTTGAAAAGAGAAGGTTGTTAAATAAGATTACAGATAGGTTGTGCAGATACCTTAAGAACATATTTTTAAAAGTCTTTTTAGTGTTACCAAGACAAAAAAGCTTATTTTCAGATACTATATGCTGTGTAAACTGATTATCAAGTAGTTCATATTATAACTTTAAAATTTTTTTGTATTAAGAGACCACACAATTTCTTAGTATACCAGTAATGATCATATAATGATCAGTTATAATTAGGAAAATTTTAAATGTTGGAAGGTGAAAGAAGGGCTTATTTTATTTAATGCTACAATAAAAATGTTTTCAGCTATGTAAGCCACCTTTAATTTAATGTATGTATTGTTCCTTTGCATATTGCACACTTTTTGCTATTAATGCATAACTAGGTGCTAGTCATTAATGTGTAGAAATATAGTTCATTTACCCACTTACGAGGTGTCATTCTGTTAATACTTCACTAAATTCTTCAATACACATTTCTTCATATGGTACATTCCCTAGTGTGCAAACCTGTTAAATATATCATCTTTTGGGAGGATACAGATAGCAGGGATAATTACTTCAGTTAAATCAAAAAACTTAAGATCAGCTGTCTTAAGTTGGTGTTAGCTCAGACTGGCGATTTATCTGATCAGTCGACTGTATTATTAGTCTTAAGTGTTGTGCTTGTATTGTGGAAACACAAAAGAAAATTTAGTGTACAACATTCTGAAATTTAAGAATATTTACCTGAACTGTGAGGGTGAGCTCATGGTAGGAAGTGGCAGTACAGGGAATTGAGTTGAGATAGAAAAATCAACTAGAAAGCCTGTAAGTAGTTCAGCTGGGAAGTTAGGAAAGTTTCCTGTGGATATGGGGTGAGGTGAGAGAAATGTTTGAAGAGGCTGATAGATAGGGTCAGTAATAATGATGCGTTAAATTAGAAGGGCAGTGAACCAAAAAGAATGTTAATTATCCTTTTCATGTATTAACTTTCAGGTTTCAGGAGAGATCAAAGTGGGGAATTCTTAGAAAAAACTAAAGAGGTGAAAGTGGTCAAAACTAGAGAGACAGATTCTGAAGTCTTCAGTGTGCAGGTTAAAATCCAGTAGATGAGCGGGTTATTCAAGTGGATGGTGAAAAGGGCAAATTTTGTAGGACTGGAAACTGAGGAGCTAATTGGAAAGGCCTGTATGGAGAATACTTGAAGTAGCAAAGATTTGTGTGGAAGTTAACTGTGGAGGACAGAGAGAAATAGGATGATAGGTAAAAAGGTGGAAAATTTCTCAGTTCAGTAGGGTTATTTCCTAACTGTGGTAGCACAGAGCAGTTCTTTTCTTCTGGGTTCTATGTCATCATTGATTCTTAACATTATCTAATAATAAATTATTAGAAGATAAAAATTAAATGCTTTTTAAAGATCATTTTGCCATTGATGCATTTTATATATACACATGTATTTTGCATTTCTTATTACTTTTAAAGTTCAGATGTGGTGTGTGTATCTTGTTTAAATGTGAGGTATGTATCTTATTTAAATGTCACGTGCTTTCCTAGTAAAAGGTAGTGAGTGCTTCTTTGAGATTGAAAAATCTTAATAAAATGATAAATCATATCTTGATTTTATTTAATAAGTCTCTAGAAAATTGAGAGTCTTTTTCTTTTAAACCTCATTCCACATATAGCTTTAGAATCTGAAACTAGTTTTAATTTCAAATGTAATTACTAGACTAAGTTCATGATTTTACATTGCACCTCCAACTTACTTTTTTACTTTTTTTTTTCTTTTTAGGGAACTCACTCTCTTTTGGAGTAAATTACAGCAGAGAGTAGAACCTTCTATTCAAGTGTACCTAGAAAGGTGTCGTCAACTTTCTTTGTTAACCAAGACAGTATATCACATTTTCTTCCTGATTAAAGTTATTAATTCAGAGGTAAGAATGATCAAGGTATCTTAATTTCAGATATGTAAATTACACATTTAATATGTGTACTTCCAGTGACTTTTATTTCATTTAATGCTTTGAACATTGATTTTCTTATTAGTCCTTAATTTTACTTGATACAGAGAAACTTAAAAATGCAAATAAGAGCCAGGGGCTTGCTCTTAGCCCAAAGACAAGCAATGTATACATAATACTCATATTTTATCATTCCACAGTTTTTCTTCTAGGTGTTACACTGTTTTGATAATTTGGTTCTATATAAATTTAGAAAGTGTAAAAAGAAATATAGCTTCCTTTGCTTGCCATCTGGCAGACTACAGTATCTAAAATTCCTTCTTCTACAAAAGACCAAGAAATACTTGATGAAATAAAACATTGTTCTTAGTGCTTAGCAGCTTGATTACAAGAATAGTGGAGAATTCCCTAGGCTCAAAAAGAAGAATCTAAAAATTGGAGTAGAAACTTTGAGCTGAGGCTAGGGTTCTCTTAACCTGCTGGGGAGTGGGGTGTGTTAGAACTTGGAGCAGCTAAGGGGTTTGAAGTTTTATATCCACACAGGGATAAGAGATAGGATCTTGGACCCTTTTAAGTTGGAGATTTAGAACTGAGTTCCATGTCCCCCACCTCCTCTCCACTAACTTGTAAAGTACTATAATTTCATTGCAAAGTGAACTAGGAAAATATTACTTGAACACAGATGATGGTCAGGAACCTTGTACATGTCCATCTGGACTATGGGTCAGAGAAGGAAAATATTTTCCCTAACAAATTATAACCATAGGTCTGCCCTCACACAGATTTAGGGTCCACATTTACCCTACACTATAACCAGGAATCCCCACATCAAGTGAGTGTCAGGGAAGAAGACCTTTTCCTCTCCATTTCCTTCTTAGTTATGTTGGTTTTTCTAAGAATTAAACAGACATGGGGCAGATTAACAGGAGAACACCAAGCAAAAGTTTAATAACAGATATACATAGGAGAGGCCCAGGAAAACTAAGAAGCTCGCCAAAATGGCCAAAATCCTCACCTTAAATACCACTTTCAGTTAAAGACAAAGAGAGGATGTTGGGAGTAGCGGTTTGGGCCTTCAGAGCAAAAGGAGGCAGTTCACATGGAAATGGAAAAGCAAGTGCTTGTTGGGTCCTGCAGAGACAAGGGGACACAGTGGACTCTGATCTCCAGGCCCTGCAGAGTCTCCTCCACCATGCCCAACCCATGTTCTTTGCAGATACATCTGGGATAGCTCTGTTACAGGAACAGGCCCTTTTTCTAAATTCTTTTAGTTGATAAAGAGGAGTTTTGGGGGGTAACAAGAAAAACCTTCTTAGTCTCTTCTTAGTCTTCTGTTTCTTAAACATAATCAGCCTAAAATAATCCTCCTGTCAAAGAGACACATTTTAGGGTGGTGGAGTTTGCTCCCCTACATAAATAATATTTGAAAAGGTAAGCGTGAAGTCCTGGGCTGGTAAATGCCTAGGATTCCTGGCAGAAGCAAATTGAAGAACTACTTTGGAGGAACATACCTTCAATACATGATTCTTTGATAAAGTTCTTCTCAAGATAGGTTCACCATCAAGATTTACAATGAAAATGTCATCCATGGGCAGTTTTTGAGGAGAGAACTAACAGTAGGATTAAACTTTTTAAAGGATAAAAAGTACATAAATTACATATATTTAAAGACATAATTTAATCATAAATATCTATTAAGCATACAAAACAATCCAACATGAATGAATTTCAGTAGACAGAATGATGGAATCATTTGCTTAATTCTTTAAATACAGTCTGATAAATCTATAAAATACATATATTTAAAGATATAAAATAAGGAATGAAAGTATGAAAAAGAGAGAGGGGTCCTATAAAATGACCAGGCAGATTTTAAAAAGAGTCAAAAGAACTTTTAGAAATACAAAAACATAATCATAGACATGAAAACAATAGATGGATTAAACAGTACATTAGACAAAATTCTAAAGGGAAGTGATAACAGAGATTGCATATGTTTCCATTCATTTACTAGCAAAAATCAGAATCCAGCTTTTACAAAACTAATTTCTTTTGTAATAGTAATCCTTGTAGGAATGCATTTGGTTTCCACTTTAAAAGTACACAAGGGATGCCAAACAGGTCTTAGGGATCCTTGAAAGCTAGGATGTAGCTAGGATGTAGCATGACATGAAGTATTTGTATGTATAATTTTATTTTTGAAAGTAGGGTCCAGCAGACATTCTTACTGTCTTTGATCTTTTAAGATCTATATTTGGTCCGTAAATCTTACATGTATCTTTTGCTTTTTTTTTTCTCCTGAAATAATTTCTCTTCATTTTCAGGATTAAAGAACAGGAATGAACAGTAAAGGAAAGAACAGTAAAGAACAGGAATGTTTATCTGGTGTACCCCTTTCCCCTTTGTACCTCAAAAC
The DNA here is from genome assembly GCF_000754665.1 of Bison bison bison. Taxonomy (NCBI): domain Eukaryota; kingdom Metazoa; phylum Chordata; class Mammalia; order Artiodactyla; family Bovidae; genus Bison; species Bison bison. The sequence continues at coordinate 6,704,741 of NW_011494607.1, forward strand.
TCTAGGAGTTGTTGAGAATTGTTGCCCAGCTACTCACATAATGAGTATTAAAATAATTATTTCCTTCTTAAACTGTAATTGAGATCTGTAAAGAAAATGGAGCAAATAACTTAGTTCATCATTTTATTTATTTTTTCCTAGACCCCTGCAGTCAAAGAGTTGAAAAAATAAAGCCCTACCCTTAAGGACCTCATTTTTGCCGAGACACATTACCAGTTGCTTTGTAATGTGTCTTTCTTTAATAGTGGAATATCGAGACTCCTGAGAGGGAAAGAGCACATGGCTTAGCACAGTCTCTGGTATAGAGTAGGTGCTGAGTGAAGAAAGAAGAGGGCCCTCTAACCCATTTACCTATTAGACTCTCAAGTAGTGTTGGCCAAACAAAGTTCCTAGTAACCAAAAAAGCATGAAAAGTAGTATAAAGAAAAAAACTGTTTTCTCCTCTGTTCGCTACTCACTAAGTGCTTCTGAGCACCACGTGTGTGATTTTTTTCCTACACTAAGTACTCCTCTGATTCTCCAGACACCAGTTCAGTGTTCTGTAATTTAACTCAGTTCTGACACTGTTCACCTAACTCAATCTCTACTCAACTCTAAAGATAGTTGACATATAACCAGTTTATGAATTGAATATTACCTGTAAACTTAATCATCAGTCACACATACACAGAAAGATAAAAAACTCAAAAGAACAAAAATTTTGATACTGTTTTGTTGGCCTTATTTGTTAAGGTTTCAAATTGATTTACATCATTAAGATGGCCAGTTCAGTTTCTCAGCCTGTTTCACCCACTCTTCTTTTGGCCCGCAAATCTAAGCTTCCCTTTCAGTAAAATATTTTGTTTTCTTAACCTGTGAAAATACAAATCCTTTCAGCTCTTTTGAACTTCTTTTGACTTCCTTGCCCTTTGGTCTAAAGCACACATATTTCATTACCCTGAATGTGGCCACATCTTGTGACTGGCTTATTTTTCAATTGTTTGTTCTCTTTTAGCCTTTTAAAACCCATTTTTCTCTCTTCATATATTTTTCAACTGACTCTTACCTGTGTTACTGCTATATTACCATAATAGTTCAAGATGCTAATTCAAAAGGATAAAAGGTTTGTTGTGTCTTCTGCTATTCCTTATTCTTAGGATGTTCCAGTCATGAGGTAGGTGATTTGGCATTCAATTTTGGGCTTCCCTCGTGGCTCAGCTGGTAAAGAATCCTCCTGCAATGCAGGAGACCTGGGTTCAGTCCCTGGGTTGGGAAGCTCCCCTGGAGAAGGGAAAGGCTACCCACTCCATCCAGTATCCTGGCCTGGAGAATTCCATGGACTGTATAGTCCATGGGGTCGCAAAGAGTCGGACATGACTGAGCAACTTTCACTTCACTTCACTTTATGATCAAATTAGGATTCCCAGTATTAAAAAAAGAACTTTATTCTCAAATGTGAGAATCTCTTTTCATTGCTAATGAGTTAGGAATTATGGGGACATTCTCAGTTTTATAACTGAACTAAGAGGGTTGTTGTTTTCAGAAGGATTGTAAATACAAACTTAGGAAATGAAATTTGCGATAAAGTTAATGACGTTTCTTGATCACTTACTATGTGCCAGACATGATACTTTAGATCCATGTTATCTATTAATGTTCACAGCAGTTTGATTAAGTTTAAGTGCTGTTTTGATCTCTTATTTTATATTGTGATATGAAAGATCAGAGAAGTTAAATAACTTCCAAATTTGCTAGGACATTACATGATTTTATACTCTTGTCTTAGCTACCAGTGTTTATGTTTTTTGCTATTCTCTACAGCTCATTTCACACACACACACACACACACACAGCCACGATGCTTGGGAGGGGTTATCTTCATAGATGGTCTATTGCAAAATTTGAGAAAACAAACCTCAGTTTTAAAATGACTAAATTCACAAATCTGCATTGATGAGTGTAAATTAAGGTAACATTTCTTGCTTGCTTCTTCACAGACCGAAGGAGCTGGACTTGCCACTTGTATAGAGCTGTGTGTAAAAGCTCTTCGCCTGGAATCTACAGAAAACACTGAAGTGAAAATATCTATCTGCAAGACCATTTCATGTTTGTTGCCTGATGATCTGGAAGTTAAACGTGCTTGTCAACTGAGTGAATTTCTTATTGAGCCTACAGTAGATGCATATTATGCTGTGGAAATGTTGTATAACCAGCCAGACCAGAAATATGATGAAGAGAATCTTCCAATACCAAATTCTCTACGCTGTGAGCTCTTACTTGTATTGAAAACTCAGTGGCCCTTTGATCCAGAATTCTGGGATTGGAAAACTTTAAAACGACAGTGTCTTGCATTAATGGGAGAAGAAGCATCCATTGTGTCTTCAATAGATGAATTAAATGACAGTGAGGTTTATGAGAAGGTAGCAGACTACCAGGAAGATAGTAAAGACACTTCTGTGAATGGTGGAATTGGTGCTAATTCTGGCCTTAGAGACATTTGTGATGAAAAGCAGAAAAAGAGAGAGATAAAACAGTTAAGAGAGAGGGGATTTATATCAGCTCGGTTCAGGAATTGGCAAGCCTACATGCAGTATTGTGTGCTGTGTGACAAAGAGTTCCTTGGTCATCGAATAGTACGACATGCTCAAAAGCATTACAAAGATGGGATTTACAGTTGCCCCATATGTGCAAAGAACTTTAATTCTAAAGAAACTTTTGTCCCTCACGTCACGTTGCATGTTAAACAATCAAGTAAAGAGAGACTGGCAGCTATGAAACCATTAAGAAGGTTGGGAAGGCCTCCTAAGATCACAGCTACCAACGAGAATCAGAAGACAAATGCTGTGGCCAAGCAGGAGCAGCGGCCAATCAAGAAGAACAGTCTCTATTCCACAGACTTCATAGTGTTTAATGACAATGATGGCTCAGATGATGAAACTGATGACAAAGACAAATCTTACGAGCCAGAGGTGATCCCAGTCCAGAAACCAGTACCTGTTAATGAGTTCAATTGCCCTGTCACTTTTTGTAAAAAGGGCTTTAAGTACTTTAAAAATTTAATTGCTCACGTAAAGGGACATAAGGATAATGAAGATGCCAAGCGCTTTCTTGAAATGCAAAGCAAAAAAGTTATTTGCCAGTACTGTAGGCGGCATTTTGTAAGTGTTACTCATCTCAATGATCACTTACAAATGCACTGTGGCAGTAAACCATACATCTGTATACAAATGAAGTGTAAGGCTGGTTTTAACAGCTATGCGGAGCTCTTAACCCACCGAAAGGAACATCAAGTCTTTAGAGCAAAGTGCATGTTTCCTAAATGTGGTCGAATTTTTTCAGAAGCTTATTTACTGTATGACCATGAAGCACAGCATTATAATACCTACACGTGTAAGTTCACAGGTTGTGGTAAAGTTTACCGTTCTCAGAGTGAGCTTGAAAAGCATCTGGAAGATCACAATACGCCTGAAAAAGTGCTGCCTCCTGAAGACCAACTTAATTCAGCCAGAGATTCTGTTCAGCCTTCCAGAGTGAATCAGAGTGCAGAAGGGAATGCTGAGAAAGAAAGATCCATGCTTCCTTCAGAAAATAGTGTTGAAAACACCATCCCAGCTGATAAAAGTGGTGCTTGGGATAAAAGCAAGGCAGAATCACCTGTGACCAAGCAAGACCAGATTTCTGCTTCGGAGCTTGGGCAGGCTGATGGACCACTGCCAAATGGTTTGGGAAACGCTGCTCCCACTCCTCTGCTTCAGGCCAGTGAAGTAGCCGTGTCCATTAAGGTGTCCCTCAATCAGGGGATCGAGGAGAACTTTGGAAAGCAAGAAAACTCAACTGTGGAAAACACTGGTGAATCACTGGTCACAAACTTACA
>NW_011494607.1:6708693-6718160 GCF_000754665.1 Bison bison bison
CTTGTAATGATTTGTGTCACACGGATTTCCAAGAGAGAAAGGAACAGGAGTGTTTTAATGAAACCCAGATTACTCAGAATTCTTTAGTGGCCTCAGAAGCCCTCAAGATAGATGGCATGACCACACAAAACTTAGAAAGACAAGTGAGCAACCTGATGACCTTTTCTGTGCAAAACCAGGCAGGGTTTCAGAACAGTTTACCAACTCCCAAGTTTGAATGTGGAGGTAATGTTAAAACGTCATCTAGTCTTTATAATTTACCTCTGAAGACGCTGGAAAGTATCACATTTGTTCCACCACAGCCCAACCTCAGTAATTCCTTAGGAACTCCATCAGTGCCTCCAAAAGCGCCAGTTCAGAAATTCAGTTGCCAGGTTGAGGGATGTACTCGAACCTACAACTCTTCACAGAGTATTGGGAAACACATGAAGACAGCACACCCCGACCAGTACGCAGCATTCAAAATGCAGCGCAAAAGCAAAAGGGGCCAGAAAGCTAACAATTTAAATACACCAAATAATGGAAAATTTGTTTATTTTTTGCCATCACAGGTGAGCAGCTCTAATAATGCATTTTTTACACCACAGACCAAAGCCAGTGGGACTCCTGCCTGTTCTGCTCAGTTGCAGCATGTCTCATCTTCCATTTTCCCAGCTCATCTAGCAAGTGTGTCAGCTCCACTGTTGCCCTCGGTGGAAAGTGTCATGAATCCAAGTATACCTTCTCAGGATAAAAACGAACAAGGTGGTGGTCTGTTATGTTCCCAGATGGAGACTTTATCTAGCACCACCTTGCCAGCACAAATGGAAGACCTAACCAAAACGGTTTTGCCTTTGAATATCGACAGCGGCTCAGATCCTTTCCTTCCGTTACCTGCAGAAAGCAGCTCTGTGTCTCTCTTCCCTTCACCAGCAGACAGTGGGACTAACTCTGTTTTCTCCCAACTGGAAAATAATACAAGTCATTTTTCTTCACAGATCGAAGGAAATACCAATTCCTCCTTTCTAAAGGGAGGGAATGGTGAGAACGCAGTTTTTCCTTCACAAGTCAGTGTTGCAAATGACTTCAGTGGCGCTGGTGCCCAACAGCCTGGACCAGAAAAAGTGAAAAAAGACCGCGGGCGGGGCCCAAATGGGAAGGAAAGAAAACCCAAGCACAACAAAAGGGCTAAATGGCCGGCAATCATCAGAGATGGGAAATTTATCTGTAGCAGGTGTTACAGGGCTTTCACTAACCCCAGATCTCTGGGTGGACACTTGTCTAAGCGATCTTACTGTAAACCACTGGATGGAGCAGAAATTGCTCAAGAACTTCTACAGAATAATGGGCAGCCTTCTCTTCTTGCCAGCATGATTCTCTCCACAAATGCCGTGAACCTGCAGCAGCCACAACAGTCTGCATTCAGTGCAGAAGCATGTTTTAAAGATCCATCATTCCTGCAACTTCTTGCTGCCGAAAACCGCTCCTCAACATTTTTACCAAATACATTTCCTCGGACTGCTGTGACTAGCTTTAATTCAAGTGTTAGTCAAGAGGGGAGCGAAATCATCAAACAGGCTTTGGAAACTGCTGGCATTCCCAGTACATTTGAGGGTGCCGATGTGCTCTCTCACGTCCCCACAGGTTGTGTCTCCGACACAGCACAAGTAAACACAACAGTGATGCCAAATCCACCTGTGCCAACCCTGCTGCAGACAGTGTGCCACCCAAGCCCCCTGCTGACAGACCAGAATGGGACACCAAACCCCAAAACTTCCTCCATTGAGGAATGCAGAAGTTTGCCTGTTTTTCCAACAAACGACTTACTACTAAAGACTGTTGAAAATGGTTTGTGTTCTAGTTCATTCCCTAATTCTAGCGGGCCATCACAAAATTTTGCTGGTAGCAGTTCTCGTGTTTCAGTTATAAGTGGTCCTCAGAACACAAGGTCTAGTCATTTAAATAAGAAGGGAAACAGTGCTTCTAAGAGAAGAAAGAAAGTTACTCCTCCACTAATTGCCCCTAATACTCCCCAAAACTTGGTAACGAGTGACTTAACAGCAATGGGACTTATAGCAAAGAGTATTGAGATACCAACTACTAACCTTCATTCCACTGTAATTCCCAATTGTGAACCTCAGGGTTTGGTGGAAAATCTGACACAAAAATTAAATAATGTTGACAATCAGTTGTTTATGACTGATGTGAAAGAAAACTTCAAAACCAGTCTTGAGTCCCATACAGTGTTAGCTCCTTTAACATTAAAAACTGAAAATGGTGATTCCCAAATGATGGCTTTGAATTCATGCACACCTTCAATAAATTCTGACTTGCAGATCTCTGAAGACAATGTCATACAAAACTTTGAAAAGACTCTTGAAATTATTAAAAGTGCTATGAATTCTCAGATACTTGAGGTAAAAAATGGATCTCAGGGTATTGGTGAAACATCACAGAATGCTCAAATAAATTATAACATTCAGCTTCCTTCAGTAAACACTGTACAAAATAACAAGTTATCTGAGTCGTCTCAGTTTTCCTCCTTCATAGGTATCATGCCAACAAAAAGTAACATTCCTCAGTCTGAAGTATTACATAAGGAGGATCAAATACAGGAGATTTTAGAAGGCTTACAGAAATTAAAATTAGAAAATGACCTGTCCACTCCAGCACCCCAGTGTGTACTGATAAATACATCAGTGACACTGACTCCCACTCCTGTGAAATCAATTCCAAATGTCACAGTTCAGCCAATTTCTGAAATTATAAGCAACATTCAGTTTAATGACAGAGTTAATAAACCCTTTGTGTGTCAAAACCAAGGCTGTAATTACAGTGCTATGACAAAAGATGCACTGTTTAAGCACTACGGTAAAATTCATCAGTACACTCCAGAGATGATTCTTGAAATTAAAAAGAATCAGTTGAAATTTGCTCCATTTAAATGTGTAGTACCTACATGTACGAAGACATTTACAAGAAATTCTAATCTTCGGGCACACTGTCAGTTGGTACATCATTTTACAACAGAAGAAATGGTCAAATTAAAAATAAAAAGACCTTATGGAAGAAAGTCTCAGAGTGAAAATTCATCAGCCCCACGAATTACACAAGTGAAAAGACAGCTAGCTCTGACAGAGGAAAATAAAAGGGAATTCCAGCCTGCTTTAGAATTGGGAGCAATGAAAGAAAATACCCTCAGTAATATAGCGGTGATCCCAGAAAAACAACTTCTAGAAAAAAAAAGTCCTGAAAAAACAGAAAGTTCTTCTCAAGTGATTGCAATTACTTCAGAACAATGTAATACAAATCCTCTCACAAATGTGCAAACCAAAGGACGGAAAGTTAGGAGACATAAAAAAGAAAAGGAGGAGAGGAAACGCAAGAAGCCAGTTTCTCAGTCTCCTGAGTTTCCCACAAGATACAGTCCCTACAGACCTTATCGCTGTGTTCATCAGGGTTGCTTTGCCGCTTTCACAATACAGCAGAACTTAATTCTGCATTACCAGGCTGTGCACAAATCAGATCTACCTGCATTTTCTGCAGAGGTTGAAGAGGAGAGTGAAGCTGGTAAAGAGAGTGAAGAAATTGAAACGAAGCAAACTGTGAAAGAATTTCGATGTCAGGTGAGTGACTGTTCTCGAATTTTCCAAGCAATTACTGGCCTAATACAACACTACATGAAGCTTCACGAGATGTCGCCTGAAGAAATTGAAAGTATGACCGCTTCTGTGGATGTTGGGAAATTTCCATGTGATCAGTCAGAGTGTAAATCTTCATTTACCACATATTTAAACTATGTTGTTCATCTTGAGGCAGACCATGGAATTGGGGCCAGGGGAAGTAAAACTGAAGAAGATGGCATATACAAGTGTGACTGTGAAGGCTGTGACCGAATATATGCAACCCGGTCTAATCTCCTCCGACACATTTTTAATAAGCATAATGACAAACATAAAGCTCATCTCATTCGGCCACGAAGATTAACACCTGGTCAGGAAAATATATCAAGCAAAGCAAACCAAGAAAAGACTAAGTCTAAACACCGGGGGACAAAATACAGATCTGGAAGGGAAGGAATCAAAATGCCTAAGACCAAACGAAAGAAAAAAAATAATTTGGAAAACAAGACTGCAAAGATTGTGCAGATTGAAGAAAATAAGCCTTACTCTCTGAAACGTGGAAAGCATGTATATTCTATAAAGGCTAGAAATGATGCCTTGTCTGAGTGTACGAGCAGATTTGTCACCCAGTATCCATGTATGATAAAGGGGTGTACGTCGGTTGTTACAAGTGAAAGCAATATAATCAGACATTATAAATGCCATAAATTATCTAAGGCATTTACATCACAACACCGCAATCTCCTCATTGTCTTCAAACGGTGTTGCAGCTCACAATTAAAGGAAGCTTCTGAGCAAGAGGTTGAAAAGAGTGGTGTGAAGGATTCTGACACAAGTGTATCAGAGAGCAATGATAATGCAAGAACAGCTGTAGTTCCACAGAAGGAAGTTGTAAAAAATGAAAAAGATGAAGTGGATGAACTAACAGAATTATTTATTACCAAATTAATAAATGAAGACAACACAAGTGTGGAGACCCAGCCTCAGACCTCTTCAAATGTAAGTAATGATTTTAAGGAAAATAACCCCTGCCAGTCAGAAAAACCAAAAGCAAGTAATTTGAAGAGAGTTAATAAAGAAAAAAATGTCTCCCAAAATAAAAAGAGAAAAGTTGAAAAAGCCGAACCAGCACCAGCAGTTGAATTAAGTAGTATACATAAGGAAGAAGAAACTGCTGTTGCAATTCAAACCACTGAGGAGCACCCTGCGTCTTTTGACTGGAGCTCATTTAAACCAATGGGATTTGAGGTATCATTTCTCAAATTCCTGGAGGAGTCTGCAGTGAAACAGAAGAAAAATACCGACAAAGATCATCCCAATAGTGGGAGTAAAAAAGGATCCCATTCAAATTCAAGAAAAAATGTCGACAAGACTGCTGTGACTAGTGGAAATCATACATGTTCTTGTAAAGAAAGTGAAACTTTTGTACAGTTTGCCAATCCAACACAGCTTCAGTGCAGTGATAGTGTAAAAATTGTTTTAGACAAGACTCTGAAAGATTGCACTGAGCTTGTCTTAAAGCAGCTTCAGGAAATGAAACCTACCGTCAGTCTGAAAAAACTTGAAGTACGTTCAAATGATCCAGATGTGTCTGTTATGAAAGACATCAGTATGGGCAAAGCCACAGGGAGAGGGCAGTACTGATAACTGATGTGCTATAAATACATTATTTACAGTTTTATTTTAAATAGGAAGCCATCAAGCATGCTAAAATTGTGAATCCTTTTCGTTATTTTTTGTTGTTGCTGACGTGAATTAACCTGGCCAAAAAAGAAAAAGAAAAAAAAACAAAAAAAACATGACGTTTTGTCATGTAAAACTTTTTTTTATCCCTATGGGACTTGAGGAACAGAATCCATACTTTAGTTACTGTAAATAGTTGAGCTAAACCTCAAATTTCTATCAGCCAGTTGCCCTTTTCATGAACTAAACTGAGTTATCTGTGTGATTGATTTGTCTCACCAGGTCACTGCTCATGTGTAACAGTACTCTTTGTAGATACCTTTTTTTGTATATATTTATTATTGTAAATCATTTGCTGCCACCAGCAGTGTGTAAGTCTAAACTATTAAATGACACGTTTATATTTGGAATTTTAATTTTTAACCAAGTGATCAAGTTTTTAAAACTGTTCTTTTATTGTTTTAAATTAAGAATTTTTTGAACTAAAAACTAGAAACTCTGCCATAGTTCATTGATTTTTTTTACATAAAACATTTATTTATAAGATGATCTCCCAAAAAAATTTACTTTTCACAGAGTAGGCACATTATATCAGCAACTTGCTCTGCTTTGTAAATTTACCTTCCAGGATTTTTTTGGGTGGTATACATATGAAATTAAAGCAGATTCTTTAGCAATTTCCTATAGCTACAATTTTTTTTTCAAAGCTTTCAATTGGATATAGTTACTATGATTCCATGAAATATAATGGGAATGTGAATAAAGGATTTCCTACATCAAAGATTTTAAACATTTGGTATTTAAAAAAAAAAATCCTTTGTGAATGTGATAGAAACTAGTAGTGTGGAGCAGTGTAAATATTTGAGGTGGTGATTTGTGAAGTAGCCCAGTATTGCCTTAAATAAAATCACATTTCATTTCTTGTTTTATACATGTGATCTTATAAAGGTTTTGTTTTTTTCTCCCCCATTTTCTGAGATTTATAGATTGGTGTATAGCTTTAAACTGTATAAACTTTTGTGGAAAGATTTTTTTAAACATTTTTATAAATCTTAAAATTGGTATCATCAAAGTGAGCCCATCTTGTGTTTATAAAATGCAAGAGTTCCTTAAACATTTATAATTACATAGATAAAACACTTTCTATAAGGAAGTTGGATGTTTTGATTTTACTGTTTATAGATGTTAGATTGTACAGATTTGTCTGTATTTTCCTGCCATATCTAATGATACTTTTTTCATTAGATTGGTCTTCCAGAACAGTATTAGTTGTTATAATTGATTATTTTGATTATTCAGTATATAGTTAGCTCTTATAGTTTAGCTTTATTCACCATATTTATACTGTGGATTTACGGCCAGAGATAGAGGTTATTTCAGGAGAGTTTATGAATCTTTCTTTGAAGTCCAACTAAAATCAGTACTGGAAACAAAAGAAAACATTCTCTCAAATTTACTTTTGTTTCTGTTTGCCATGAATAGTAGCATTGATTTTTGACTTTGTTTGTTATAAACCAGTTACATTCACAATATTATTGCCTGAGATATTGATGATATTGTGATATGAAAATGTGTATATTCCCTGTGCAACATCAGACTTGGCAGGAAAAATGAAGCACTTAATATTAACTGAAATTGCTGGTACTCTGAATAAATAAGCATGGTCAAGGAGTGAATTATTTTCTTTTGGGAAATATTTTTTTAAGTTTTATTATTAAAATATTATAGTTTTATTTTTAGGGCCAAATGGGGTATATGGAATAGTTGGTTTCTCCTCCTTAAGGTTTATTACCAATATGCATAAAACTTGACACATTAAAATCTCTACCCTTTGGTAAGCCCACTGTTATTTATTAAAATAAAAATTGTTCTTATGGGTGATTAATACATGTTTTATTCCTAAATAATAAGTTAACTTTGAGTAATTTTAATATTAAATTTTTGTCAACAACTGAATGTTTCCGTACAGTTTTCTTAGAAGTTGACCTAACTCTTAAAGGTAGGCATTTGGCAAACTGCTTATAGTACAGCAACAAATAGGTTTATTTCTGATGAATGTAGTGATGAACCTGTTAAGGAAAAATGCCAATGTATTGGGGCTTTTCTTTTGCTCATTAGCTTAAGAAAATTAACCACTAGATGTTTCTGTAATTGTTCTCCTACGTGTCAGTGGGGGAGATTTGCCAACATTGAGTTAATTTTTTTTATATTCCAGGTACTGTATGCTTAAACTAATTATGGAATAGTGGGCTTTTTAGCATGGAACAGAAAAATCAAATTATGGTATAAAATAAATAATGAATTTATAGAACAACAGCATGTTGGTAAAATTTGATACGGAATGTAATGCCTAAGTATTAAAAAAGAATCAAAAATTATATATTTTTCATGGTATACTTTTCCTCAATGCCTTGTCTTTGAGATATTTTCTTCCCACAGTGTAAATTTGCCTAACCTTTCATCATTTGAAAAATGGATTTTTTTTTCCCCTCTTCTAAACCCAGAGAATTTGAATCTTACCAGTCAGAACATGTTATTCAAAATCGAGTTAAGTGAAATGTAACGTTTTGAGAATTTTTTCAGCGATGTCAAATTCAGTCAGCATAAGTAAATTTTTTTAAACTGTTGGACAGAGAGTTTAACAAGGCAAATTTTGATCAGGTAAGCAAACACAGTTGCTGTAGCTATTAAAACTACATAAAAGCTCGAGATATTGAGGAAATGCTCTGTTTTCAGGGCGAAAGATAAGTGGTTATGAGTGTTTATAGAAAGATGAGTCTTGAAAGATGAATGAGAGGTCAGCAACTGATCAGAGGGGAAAAGGGAATTCTAGGCTGTAGGTAGGGAGTAGCCTAGTGCATTTGCAGTATTAAGGTGGTCAGTGTGGAAACATAGGGAGTTGGAGAAGCTGAACCCAAGAGGCAGATGGGCCAGGTCATGAAGGTTCTCATATGCCATGTTATCTTCACCATGCTTTGATTTGTAAGTGCTTACTGAATGCATTTATGTTAAACGATCTAATCAGGTACCAATTTTAGAAAGGCAGTTGGTACAGTATAGAGGATAGGTCGGATAAGTTGGAAGTTAAAAGTTGGGAAACTTGAAATAGTTCAGGCAAAAATTAGTGGGTAGTGTGTGTGATGTCAGTGCATGGGAAGGTGATGGGAGTGACCAGAGAAGTTTTCTAAACTGTATTAGATGTCCTGTTAAAGAACCCAGTGTGTCTTAGCATGTGGAACTTTTGTACAGAAAAGATGTTAAATGTTAAAGTGGGAATTTTTCGGACTTCAATGATGGTGAAATATAATATTGACTATAGTTCCCTATGCTATACAGTAAACCCTTGTTTCATATCTATTTTTTAATTAGAAATCTAACATTCTACTCATAGTCTAGTGGAATCAAAATGTCATAATGTTTTTAGGAAAAATTCATTATTTTCCTAATACATATATAATGCATTTATATATATATATATATATACAAAAGCTTTCCTACTACACTTGATAAAGACTTGAGAAAGAACATAAAAAACAAGAGATGGAAAAGTTGAAAAACAAACTAAATGAAATGGGAGCACTGAATATGAAATAGAAAAAGTAAAACATAGTAGATAAAAGATCATTGTGTAGTCCAGTTGTTTTTAAACATGACTGCTCATTAGAAACATCTGGAGCTGTAGTGAAAAAAGCAATGCCTGAGCATTTGTATTTTTCAAAAAATTTCAGATAATTCTGATATGCATCTGGATTTTAAAAGGTGATTGTAGGTTTTTTCTATTATATCCTAGTTTTGGTGAAAATGTGGTTAGTCACTCAGTTGTGTTTGACTCTTTGCAACCCCATGGATTGTAGCCCGCCAGGCTCCTCTGTCCGTGGGATTCTCCAGGCAAGAATGGGCTGCCATGCCCTCTTCCAGGGGATCTTCCCAACCCAGGGATTGAACCCAGGTCTCCTGCATTGTAGGCAAGTTCGTTACCATTTGAGCCACCACAGAAGCATTTCAGTGAAAATAGAGTTTTATTCTTTTTCTGTTGACCAATCATACAATGATATTAAGTGAGTAATAGTTACATAATTCACTAGAGTAAAAGACGTTTATCAGTTTCATAATCAATAGCCAGACAAAAAAGATCATTGTAAGCCATAATGGGAACATGATTAACATGATAATATAAAATAA
>NW_011494607.1:6718260-6734607 GCF_000754665.1 Bison bison bison
GATTCCCACTGGTTGGCCAACTTCTGTTTTGCCCACCTTATCCAGCTCTTAACTGGCTCTTTCACATGAGCTTCTCTTGCTCCCTCTGCTGCACCAAGTTCTTTCTGGACTTCGAATTTGGAGGCAAATCTTCTGTCTCTACTTTTATAGGTCTTCTTCAACCTCAACCCAAACTGTCACATACTGCTACCTTAATATAGTTTATGATAAGATTTATCAGCAGTAAGAATTGTCACTCAAACAAGACAGCAAAGTCACTCTCCAGGGTGTCGTTCTTGGTAACAAAAGAAACTGAGGATTTCATTTAGTTTGCAATAATGAGCTTTTCCCTTCCACCATCACCCAGGTCTCCTGCATTGTAGGCAAGTTCGTTACCATTTGAGCCACCACAGAAGCATTTCAGTGAAAATAGAGTTTTATTCTTTTTCTGTTGACCAATCATACAATGATATTAAGTGAGTAATAGTTACATAATTCACTAGAGTAAAAGACGTTTATCAGTTTCATAATCAATAGCCAGACAAAAAAGATCATTGTAAGCCATAATGGGAACATGATTAACATGATAATATAAAATAATTACATATAATTTGGGGAGTCTGCGAGTCATGTGGTAAGTGGAAGTGCATACATGCACATGTTTTCATCCACCCAGTCAGTGTCTTTCGGTTGATTTAATCCATTTACATTTAAGGTAATTATCCATATGTATGATCCTACTACCGCTTTCTTAATTTTTAATTGTTTTGGGTTTACTTTCTGTAGGTCTTTTCCTTCTCTTGTGTTTCCTGCCTGCCTAGAGAAGTTCCTTTAGCATTTGTTGTAAAGCTGGTTTGGTGGTGCTGAACTCTCTTAACATTTGCTTGTCTGGAAGGCTTTTGATTTCTCTGTCAAACCTGAGGGAGAGTCTTGCTGGGTAGAATATTCTTGACTGTAGGTTCTTCCCTTTGATCACTTTTAGTATATCATGCCATTCCCTTCTGGCTTGTAGAGTTTCTGTTGAAAAATCAGCTGATAGCCTGATGGGAGTTCCCTTGTAGGTCATTTGTCATTTTCCCCTTGTTTACTATGTGTTGCATTTAATATTTCATCTTTGTCTTTAATTTTTGTCAGTTTGATTACTATATGTCTCTATGTGTTCCTCCTTGGGTCTGTCCTGCCTGGGACTCTGTGCTTTCTGGACTTGGTTGATTATTTCCTTTTCTGTGTTCGAAAAGTTTTCAGCTATTGTTCAGTTCAGTTGCTCAATCATGTCTGACTCTGTAACCCCATCAACTGCAGCAACCAGGCTTCCCTGTCCATCACTAACTCCCAGAGCTTGCTCAAACTCATGTCCACCCAGTTGGTGATGCCATCCAACCATCTCATCCTCTGTCAACCGCTTTTCCTACCTTCAGTCTTCCGCAGCATCAGGGTCTTTCAAACGAATCAGCTCTTCCCATCAGGTGGCCAAAGTATTGGAGTTTCAGCTTCAGCATCAGTCCTTCCAATGAATATTCAGGACTCATTTCCTTTAGGATTGACTGGTTTGATCTCCTTGCAGCCAAGGGACTCTCAAGAGTCTTCTCCAACACCACAGTTCAAAAGCATCAATTCTTTAGCACTTAGCTTTCTTTATAGTCCAACTCTCATATCCATACGTGACTACTGGAAAAACCATGGCCTTGACCAGATGGACCTTTGTTGGCAAAGTAATGTCTCTGCTTTTTAATAAGCTGTCTAGGTTGGTCATAACTTTTCTTCTAAGGAGCAAGCATCTTAATTTCATGGCTGCAGTCACCATCTGCATTGATTCTGGATCCCAAAGAAATAAAGTCTGCCACTGTTTCCACTGAAGTGGTGGGACCAGGTGCCATAATCTTAGTTTTCTAAATGTTGAGTTTTAAGCCAGCTTTTTCACTCTCCCCTTTCACTTTCATCAAGAGCAGCCCACTCTAGTACTCTAAATCCCGTGGATGGAGAAGCCTGGTAGACTACAGTCCATGGGTTTACAAAGAGTCTGATTCGACTTGAGTGACTTCACTTTCACTTTCAGTGTTGTTGAGAGGTCTCTTAAGCTGTCTTCATTTCTTTTCATTCTTTTTTCTGTATTCTGTTTTACAGCAGTAATGTCCACCATTCTGTCCTCCAGGTCATTTATCTGTTCTGGTTCAGTTATTCTGCTTTTGATTCCTTCTAGTGTATTACTCATCTCTTGTTTGTTTGTTCTTTAGTTCTTCTAGGTCTTTGGTAAACATTGCTTGCGTTTTCTCAAGTCTTTGGCTCCATTCTTTTCTCGAGATCCTGGATTGTCTTCACTATCATGATTCTGAATTCTTTTGGAAGGTTGCACCTCTCTGTTCTTTAGTTGTTTTTCTCAGGTTTTATCTTGTCCCTTTATCTGGGACATAACTTTCTGCTTTTTATCATGATTAATTTTCTCTAATTTGGTTTTTGTTTTAGCCACTGTGAGACTGTGCTTCTTCTTCTGTCTGCCCTCTGATGGATGAGGCTAAGAGACTTGTGTAAGCTTCCTGATGAGAGGGACTGGTGATGGGGAAAACTGGGTTTTGCTCTGGTGGGCAGGACCTTGCTCAGTAAAGCTTTAATACAGTTAGCCGCTGATTGGTAAGGTTGCACTCCCTGCATTGTAGTAGTTTGGCCTGAGGCAACCCAGCCCTGGGGCATGCAGACTCTATGGTAGGGCTAATGGCGAGCTCCAAGAGGGTTTACACCAAGGGTGACCATCCAGTGTTTGCATCCCTGTCGTGAGCCCTTGCCGACCCACATCTCCACAGGAGGCCCTCCAACACTAGCAGGTAGTTTTGGTGGTTTTGTGCCCTCCAAGACTGGAGTCTGTTTCCCCTAGTCCTCTAGAAGTCCTATAATCAAATCCCACTGGCCCTCAAGGCAAGATTCCCTGTGGAGTCCCAGTTCTTTTGTCGGATCCCTAGGCTGGAAAGCCTGGGGTTAAGAACTTTCACAACAGTGCAGTAACAACTTCGGTATTCTTGTTCTCCAGTCTGTGGGTCACCCACCTGGCAGGTATGGTATTTGATTTTAGTGTGATTGTGTCCCTCCTGCCATCTCCTTGCGGCCTTTGTCTTTGGGTGTGGGCTGTTGTTTTTTGTTGGGTTCTAGCATCCTCCTCTCAATGGTGGTTCAGCAGCTAGTTGCAATTTTGGTCTTCTCACAGAAGGAGATGAGTGCACCTCCTTCTGCTCCACCATCTTGAACTAGAATCTTTCCAGACACTCATCCGATTTCCCATTTTCCTGATGCTTCCACATCCTCGAACACATTGTAAGCTTACCCACCCCCACCACCTCAAGCCTTTACACATTTTCTTTGTAATGCTTATTCCTCTATTTTTATAAGCTCAGCTTAAATGGCAGCTTCTTAGAGAGTCACCCAGATCTCTCTAGTGAAGTTTCATGTGTTCATTTTCTATACCAGTGTGTTTAATTTTTGTATTTGTGGTTAATTATCTGCCTCCCAACCTACCACTCAGTGAACAAATTATATCTTCTTTTATTTCCTAATGACCTTGCTCATTAAAGGTACCTCTCATTGCAGTGATCTTCCCATAAATGGGAGCACTGTGCTTTGACATAATCAAAACCTGTATCACTTACAAGTCTGGAATTAAAATTCCATTTCTCCAACCACAAACTTTCCAGCTCATCTGCTTGAGCTCCCGCCACTAAAAAGTATTTCTACGACATCACAACTAACAGTTAATCCCACCACTTGATCACTCTTTACCAGTTCATTCCTGTCTTCATCTGGTCTGGCTTAGAGGCTAGATTCCACTTTACAGATACCTTCAGACCATACCCCCGCACCTCCCTTCACATCATGATCTGGAAAACCCTCAATGTTTTCTGTCTACTGTTGAGCAGTTGAATGGGAGAAAATTATTACAAAAGGCAGGTTAACAATCTCAAATAGGCCCAAAACTACCTGGCAATTTTTAAATTTTCTGAGAAAAATGCAAAAATTTGATAGGAACTTTGTCAGCTTTTCATCCCTAAATTTACAAACCCATTGATATCTGCACTCTCTTCTACTTAGGAAAAGTCAGTCCCTCTTCACTTTCTCAGAACTTCGAATTAACTATTCTTGTTTCATCAGTCTTTTACTAGATTCTTCCCAACAGCCCATAATATGCCCCTAATGGCTGCTGCTATTTAAAGAAAGGGGTGAAGGAGAGGGGTCTTTTGTTCCCATCCAACTATAGCCTCTCTTATTTAGTTCCCATCATAACTAATTTGAGTTACCTCTATTTTTCATGTACTAGCACCTTGTATCGGAGAAGGCAGTGGCAACCCACTCCAGTAATCTTGCCTGAAGAATCCCAGGGACGGAGGAGCCTGGTGGGCTGCCGTCTATGGAGTCGCGCAGAGTCGGAGTCGACTGAAGTGACTTAGCAGCAGCAGCAGCACTTTTATATCCCTACAAGTTTTCTGAAATTACTTTCATTAGGATCAGCAGTCTCTTCCATGCTGTCATAGCTGTTGGTTCCTTTTCTTCTCTCATTTACTACCTCAGGAGCATTCAGTAGGGTTGACGACTTCCTCTTTAAAGTATTTTCTTAGTTTTTTGGGTTTGTTTGTTTTTTTTTTTTTTTTTTTTTTTTTTTTTTTTGCATTTTCTCTTGGTTTTCTCCTTATCTTTAGCTTTTCTGGCTGCTTCATCACTGGATCCGATCCTAGTTCTCCTGGGACCTGACCTTTGGCTCCATGTGAGTCTCTACACTCTGGATGATGCAGTCCATTCTGTGGAGTTCAGTGTTACCAGTGTGCCTGTCACACCTGTCAACCCAAAGATCAAACTTTTTATAGCTTCAGGCTTTCATGTTCAGCTGTCTACATCACAGTTAAGCATGTCACGTCCAAAGTCATTGTGTTCCCTGCTTTACCTTCAACCTATTCCTCTCCCAATTCTCTCTATCCAAAGTCACTACCTAGGTTTCTCAAGTTAGGCTTTGTAGCCCCAGCTGTAACATGGCCAGTTAACAGTGTTAACAGCACTCAATGTCCTTGATACCACTCATCTTCAGTTGTAATTGCTTTTTTTCTACCTTGCTGAAATCTCACCACCCATGCCACAGAAGCAACTTATAGGTTGCACGAGGGCAGAAATCTTTAATTAGATCACCTACCACTTTATGCCAAGTACCTAGTCCAGTACCTTGAACATAACAGAACATACTTAACAGAAGTAAAATTTTATTGAATTCTTAAATGGAAGATTATTCAAATTCTCATGGAGCTCAGAATTACACTTATTATAATTTCTTAGTTCTAGGGATACCGTAAGATTAATAAGGTGAGAATATGATACTGTATGGTCTGTAGTGAGGGGAAGCAGTTAAAGGTTTAACTGAAGAGGGAGATATTGAGGGAGGGAAAGAGAAAGCTCCAGGCTATGGGGAAATATGAAAAGCTGTGGTAAGAATAACTTTTGAGGAGATGGTAAAAAGCTGAAAAGAGTTTAAAGTGAACAAGGAAAGATAAGCAAGGGCCACATCACACAGTGTCTTAGACCTAATTGTATTTGACTTTATCCTCGGTTCACATTTGGGTTTCAAAACGAAACAATGAAATTCTTACAAGTTTAAAAATTCACTATTGAGAGCATTTTACTGGGGAATTCAAGTAGATCAGTTAAGAAGGCTTTCCAAGTCATCTGGGGGAGAGAAGATACTGTTGGTGTGGAATGGTGATGGCTGAAGGAGAAAATTGAATGGACTTGAGAGATCTAGAATATTGGACAGGACTTAAATCATTATGAGTTATGGAAAAGGAAGAGGAAGGGAGAAGTAGAGAAGATTTCCAGGGTTTTGGCTTGAATGGTTGAAGAAATACCATTTATTCAGGGAGATGAGACTGGAAGAGGAGCAGTTTTGTGAATGGGTGATTGGCTAGAGAAGTGTATACAAAAGGGCCTAGGGCTGAACTCTGAGGTGAGTTAATTGAGTATTTTAAAGTAGATTAAGAGAAGTAGGAAAAATCATGAAACTAAAAGGAAGCAAGTATCCTCTGGATTTAGTAGTAAGAAAGTTAATTGGTGACCTTGGCAGTTTCGTAGCTTGACTCTGTAAAAACCTATTTTTGGAAAGTGTGGTTGTGAAGGAGAAGATAGAATGGTAGCTGGAATCCCATGGACAGAGGAGCCAGGCTGGCTACAGTGTATGGGGTCACAAAGAGTCAGACACGACTGAATGACTGAGCACGCGCACACTGGGGAAGTACCCATTAAAGAGGCAAAAGTTGACAGATTAGTAGATGGAACCTCGCCTCAAGAATAGGTGGCCAAGGTCAGCGTTACCAAATAGAAAGGACATCTAGACTAAGTCTGTTAAGTAGGAATGATGATCTAGGAAACAGCATTCCTGCCCCACAGCAAGCGTTGAAAAAGTAGGAAATCAACTTAAATGTTAAAGTTTGAGGTGAAGAATAGGAGAAGAGGCTGTATATACAAGGATTGCTGATAGAGCATTCAAAACCCAGCTAAGTTAGAACATAATCTTGCAGTATTTCCAGTAGTGCTGCTCAGTTTGAATAGAGGAGGAAGAGGGAAGAGGTTGCATAGTCCCAGGACAGGTATTTCATCAGTGAGTCGAGCCTGGTTAGGGTAGGAAACAAAGCTAAGAGGACAGAAGAAAATTGAACAGTCAAGGGACTGGAGGTCTTTTTGGGGGAGAGTGGGAGTGTTAGAAGGCTCAATGTTTTTTTATTTTTATACAGTTTAAATTTTTTTAAATTTTGGAGTATAGTTGATTAGCAGTGTGTTTCAGCTGTACAGTAAAGTGATTGAGTTGTACATATTCCCATATGCTTTTTCAGATTTTTTTCCCATTTAGGTTTTTGCAGAGTTCCCTGTGCTATACAGTAGGTCCTTGCTGTGCATGTCAATCCCAAACTCCCTATCTGTCCCTCCCCCTCATCTTTCCTCCACCCTGCTAACCGTAAGTTCTTTCTCTAAGTCTCTGAGTCTGTTTTGTTAATAAGTTCATTTGTTTTATTATTTTTAGATTCCACAGATAATCAGTATGGGACTGGAGGTCTTAATGGTGCTGAAGAGAGGGTATTTGGGAATAAGGCTGAGAATTAGGTATGAAAGACTAGAGTGTTGAAACTTAAGATTGTAGGAGTAATGCAGTGTCTGGAAATGACCATAGAAGTATATTATTGAATTAGAATGTCGATGAAGGCTAAATTAGAATGTTGATGAGTTGAGAAATTGAAACAGATTTTGGTCTGATTATTGGATGGACTGTATACAGAAGATGCTGTTAGTAGGAAGTGATGTAAGAGCCCGAGTCCAGTGCTGAAGTCCTGCTTTTATTAGAGATTTGGTGGGGAGCTTGCTTCCTTCCAAACTATGTGGTACATGTAGAAGTTTGGAAAATAGTTTCTTCATAGTATCATCGTGGCCCCAAATCCTTGGGAGATCCAGGTTCAGTGAAGATTCAGTTCCAGAATATAAAGATGAGCTTTGAATTCTTTCTTCAAGACCAAGGGTACAGTCTAACAGGAATCTGCTGTATCTGGCTTGCCTAGGCCTAGGCTCCATGTTCAGACCTGCCATTGACAGTAAAACAGTTATATTGTGTGTGCTTAGTCACTTAGTTGTGTCCCAATCCTTGCAGCTCCCCAGACTGTAGCCCTCCAGGCAGGAATACAGGTGTGGATAGCTTCCAGGGGATCTTCCCAACCCAGGTCTCCCATGTTGCAGGCAGATTCTTTACCAGTTGAGCCACCAGGGAAGCCCAAGAATACTAGCATGGGTAGCCTATCCCTTCTCCAGAGGATCTTTCCAACCCAGGAGTCAAACTGGGGTCTCCTGCATTGCAGGTGGTTTCTTTACCAGCAGAGCTACCAGGGAAGCCCAAAACAGTTGTATTATTTGACTATTACTGTGTGCCAGGCACTGTGCTAAGAATTTTCCTTGTATTTTCATTTATTCTTTTACCAACTCAAAGAGTTTGGTGCTCTCATTCTCATTTTAAGATGAGGAAGTCTAGGTGTCTTGCTTAATGATTTCATGGCTAGTATGTGGCGGAGCTGAGAGCTGAAAACAGGCAGACTGACTCCAGAGTTTGCGTATCCCTTGATTTGGAGAACAGGCTGACAGCTTGCTCAGTGTCTTTAGCTGAAATGATGCTGTGAAAATTGTCCTGGTAGCTGGAGGGAATTTTCCCCAAATGATTAGGAATCAGTATTCGGAGATGATTGGTAAATGATAACTCTTTTAGGGCTTCCCTGGTGGCTCAGCTGGGAAAGAATCTGCCTGTAATGTGGGAGACCTGGGTTTGATCCCTGGACTGGGAAGATCCCCTGGAGAAGGGAACAGCTACCCACTCCAGTATTCTGATGTGGAGCATTCCCAGGACTGTATAGTTCCTTGGGGTCACACAGAGTTGGACATGACTGAGCAACTTTCACTCTTTAAAGACCCACATCTACTAAATTTTTTGGTCTATAGTTTAATAGTGATTCCAAAGGAGGGGAAACCCTTTCTGGAACCCAGTCGAGAGTCATGACAGAGGTGGCAGTGATCATGAAAGTAGGGAACCTGGAGGAGCAGAGGACCCCGCATTAGAGGTCTGCACTTGGAAACCAAAGAAGCTAAGAGAGAAGAAAGTGAGAAGCGGCTCTGGAGGACTGGAGTGGACTCTGTCTCACTCTCTACTCTAGTTAGCATATGTTGGAAGCCCTATACTTGAAACTGTAGTCTGGCCTTTTGTTCACTGCCACCTTGGCTACCAGGTTCTTGTGTGTTCCACAGAATAGCTATGGGCACAGCAAAAGAACGTTCATCCTGCATGCCCCAAAAGCTTTGGTGCTGCCAGTCTTGGGCCCCCCAAATGTCCCTGTTCCACAGGAGAGGTTGGAGAAGAGGAACCAGAAATAAGGGTCGTAACAGTAACCCTCATGTGCCAAGGTCCCTGTGAAGCAATGAGGTGTTAAAGTCGCAGGGGGTTTAAGGACACAGGGTGGGTTTCAAACTGTTCAGGAACAGATCACACCGGGAATAATTCTTAGGAATCAGGTACCTAGGAGTCATTCTGACCAGGGGTTGGCCCCTCTTTCTTACCAAATCATAGTCCTTTCTTTTATACAGAGACTTCACAATGGTCATCAACACCTAGACAGGGATGGAAAGGGGGTTGGGGTTTTTTAGAGAGTCTTACGTGTTTCCAGAACACTTCTGTAATCAGTACAACCCAGATGTTCAAACAACTGAGTCATTTTGGCAATTTTTGCTTGTTTTCTCCAACTCTCCAGAAAACCACTTAGCTGGTAAACTCATTGTCTTTCCTTACCTGAAAATTTCAAAAGCATCCTTAATGTATTTATTAAACCTGTTAACACAGCTACTTTAAACTGGAGCATATCAAAGTTTTTTTTCTCAAGTATATCTGCCCTCAAACGGAAATTTTCTAATCCATGATGGTGGTTGGGTGGTATTCTAGCCTGAGTTACACAATTTAAAATGTAATTCTTAACCACAGGAAAGTTAGCAACCTTGTTTTATGGAAAGTTCTTGTTGATGGTATGGGAGGCAGTGTAATATTTTAGTAATACAAATGTTTCAAGTCAAATGCCATGGCATATGTTGGTGTCTTACACTTCAAAAAAAAATGTAGTCTACATGTTACCAGTATAAAACAAGAAACTAAAGCAATTCTCGTTTCTTCGAACAAAACCTTGATCCCACACCAGTCCTTCAGCCAAAGTAGATGAGCCAGAAGTATGAAAGGCAACAGTTGCTCTGCTAGAAGTGAGGCAATCAAAAACATCCAGAATGTTCTGTGTGATGATGGTGTGCGCCTTTCCAACACAGAATAATGGTTGTGTGTAGTCATTGAGCTTTTAGCTTGTGTTATTGCTCAAGTCTGGCTCTATCTAAGTGAACAGTGGATAATAATTAATAAACAGTCATGTCAGACACTGTTTGAGTTCCTGACATGCTCCGTTGCGTTCCTGACATGCTCCGTTGCTCTGGAGTGTCTGACTTTGCAACCCCATGGACTGTATCCCACCAGGCTCCTGCACCCATAGGATTTCCCAGGCAAGAATACTGGAGTAGGGTGCCATTTCCTACTCCAGGGGATCTTCCCAACCCAGGGATGAAACCCCTGTCTCTTGCATCTCCTACATTGGCAGACATTCTTTACCACAAGCGCCACGTGAGCCCAAAGCTCCTGACAGTGTCCACTCATTTAATCACAACCATAGGAAGAAGCTGGCATTGGACATAACTGTCACAGTTTCTATTTGTGTCACCACCATACTCATCTATTCCAGGAGACCTGTGTGTTCTTACTGAGGTTGCCAATCCTAGAATACTGCTTGAAGGGAACTTACATAGTAGTTACAATAGTATGTATGTGCATGTACACACAGGTTTGTATGTATACCTTCAAGAGAGAAAGCAGACATCGCAGTAGATTTTATAATCCTGTCAGAATGGGAAGAGAGACCTTGCCACCGTTTGATTTGATAAAAATCTGTATTTAAACCCTGTTACCACCTTGCTTTCCCATCTTTATATGAGGCGATGTTCATATTGTCTTCCCAGGATACGTTACACACACACCTTTTCCGCAATCACATATGCATGTGGCAGTTCATCAGTACGTAGGTGGTTTATGCGCACTTGTCTCCGTGCAGGTTTAGCTGCCAGCACCTCTCTCTCTGACTTAAAGTTTGTAAGCCTTTGCTGAAATGAAGTTGGTCTGGAGGTGAAATTTGCGGTGCAGCTCGTTTACATGCATATAAATACATCTAAAGTGGATGTGCCTGTGTAAAGTCACGGATACCAGAGGCCTTACCATGTGTGCTGGTCAGATGCTGAGCTGCACGAGAGTGAGAGGCCACAAGATGGCAAGCTAACACTGGAAAGCATGTGTGCAGTTAGGGTCCCAAAACTGAACGAGAAATTACATTTTCATTGTTTTTATTTCTTTTTATTTCTACTTTGTAAAGGGTGTGGGCTGATACGTGGTGGTCATTTACATTTTTGAATACTTACGATTGGAATAACTATTGAAGCAGTTTTAAAAATTGGGAGATGACTATAATAGATTGGCTGTTGATTCATTTTAGGATAAGTAGGCCACGGTTTACAGTAGAAACAGACTAGAGTCACCTTGCATGGATTATGCGTATTTTTAACTTTTCCCAAAGCACCAAAAAGTCTTGTTTTGATAAAAAGATCGTGCTTTGTGTATACGCAAGGGAGACTTGGAAATGTGACTTTTAAACTGAGCATGTTGCCATTCCCAACAAAATCAGAATCATCAAAATCAGAATTCGTTGCCTAACAAAGTAGAAAAACAAAAATAACTGGATGTAGCGCAGTTGGTTGTTACATGGAATACCAACATTCCAAAGATCTTTGAAACTTTGTACAGGAAGATTCTGGAAGGCTAGATTTGGAGTTTTAAAAAATCGAATTCTTGCTCTGTCATTTCATTTAACATTAGGCAAGTCACTTTATAATTCTGAGTTGTCATTTTTTCATTTGTAAGTATTTTTAAGATTTCCTCTGATTCCAGAATGCTATAATTTTTTTTTTTAGTTTATACAATGTAGATATGCTGTGAATTTCATGAATACATTAATTGATGCCAGCAACTACTATGGATTAAGCCCTAAAGGTATGATGATGAAGGCCTTGATTTTTGCCTGCATTCAGTATACTTATAATTTAGAGTGGGGTTAAGAAAACAAGCAAATAATATAGGAAGAAGTGATATAATAAAGCCATGTGCTAATTACAATATCTAACACTTTAAAAAGTAACGTCTATATGCTGATGCTTCACGTGGATCATCTCATTTAATTTGTTCAACAACCCTATGAGATAGGTATTATCTATCCCCATTTTACAGCAAAAATTTGCTCTCTAGTAGAAATACTTGATCTAAGCTTTGAAATGAGAATTTCTCAAGCTGGAGAAAAGAAGAATGGAATAATACAAAATATTGATTACCTTACATGTCACTATAATATAGCCATGATTTTAAAAAAGATAAATCTTATAATCATTTCTGTGGAACTTCCTAAATTGTTTGTTATACAAGGAGGTCTTGTTATTGTACATGCCATTTCTTTTTTAAGGTGATTCTCTTAATTATCAGAGATCTTTCTACGATATCAGGTTTATATAGTAATATAATCAGTATAATGTCTCACTTTGCATCCACACAATATATGTTCTAGGTACAAGAACCACAATCTGGACCTTGGGGAATTCAAAGGAAATACTGAACTCATCTAGCTATACCTTCCATTCAGTCCAGCATTATTCTTGATCATCTCTTTCAGTGTTATTTAGGAATCTCACTGCTTTATCAGGCAATCACTTAAATATCAGGCAGTTCAAATATTAGGTAAAAATCTTTATGATGTTCACCCATTGGTCCTGGTTCTCAAATCTTGGAACATGAAATAAGCAATTTGTCTTCCAGGCGTTGGGAAAGTCAGTCCCTATCATGTTTCATTTCTGTCATTCAGTATATTGGTCATTTCTTCTGTCTTCAGTAATGCCTTCAGGAAGCATGCCTTCTCTGTCTTCATCCTAATCACTAACGTGAATGTAGTCAGGAACTGTTTTTGTCTGTAAATAAAAGAGTCTAACAAGTCAATGACTTCCCTAAGGTGGAAGTTAAGTTCTCTGTCACATAACAACAAAAATAAAAGCATGGAGGGACTTCTCTGGTGGTCCAGTGGTTAAGAATCTGCCCTCCAATGCAAGGGAAGTGGGTTTGATCCATGCTTGGGAACAGAAGATCCCACATGGCACAGAGCAGCTAAACCCACACACTTTGGAGTCCATGTGCTGCAACAAAGACCTCCCATGCTGCAACTAAGACCCCAAGCAGCAAAAATAAATAATAAAATATTATAATAATAAAAAAAGCATAGAGACAGGCGGTGCAGAGCTGATGGTGATTCCATATTGCATCATCAGTGTCACAGGAGCTATCTTTCTACTCCTTTATCCATAAGGTCCATAAGCAGCTCCAACTACGATGTCTCAGGCAGAAAGAGGATGGGGAACAAAAAACATGCAAGGTAGTTCAGCCCCACTTTTTAACTCTTCCCCAAAGCATCAGTCACAATATCTTGTTTTGACAAGAAGGTTCTCACCCTGCTAAATCTGCGTGCAAAGGAGACTTGGAGATGTGCTTTTCCTTTTTTTAAGCAGGGGACATTGACATCCCCAGCAAAATCAGAATTCTTTTAGGTGGAGAGGAATAAATAGATGGAAGAGGCAAGAGGAACACATTTTTTTCCCCCAGAAACACTGCTTCTCAGTACTATGGACCTAAAAAGCTGTGGCAATACAAAGATGTGAATAGATGAATTAGATAAGATTCTCAACCTTGGTCATAGTAGTTTTAACGTCATCATCAAATTAATGTGATTAGGAGCAGTCTTCTCTAGGAAGATTGGCTTATCAGGTTTGCTAATCTACAGAAAGTCAAGTCTCAAGTTACTGTACTTACTCTCCTTTGAGATACTTTTTAATTGAAGTCACTTGGCTAACCTGATGATTCATACTTCTTTTAGTAACGAGATTGATGATCATCAATTTAGTTAATGACATTTTTATAGCAAGAATGTTGAAATTGTGTTGCTTAATATTTATCACTAAAAATTAATTTAAAAATGTGTCTCCTCTGCCTCACTCTACTGCAGTTTTACCAGTGACCTTTTCCTAAGGGTCAGGACCCTGCAGTCCACTTCTTCAATGTCCTGTTACTCTGCACAGACGAGTAGCGTCTGCCTCAATTCTATACCATAGTTGTCCTGTCAATCTCTACTCTGATAGGAGCATTAATGTCTGAAAAATTTTAAGATAAAAATAAGTTAACAGAAATTACATATATTACTTTGATCTGAACATGTTTTCTTTTTCCTTTTAATAGAACATTAGATCTCCATAGCTGGGGAAGGATCTAATACTTCACCTGTAAGTACAGGGACTGTTGACTTACGCAGTCATTTCCCTTTGCTTTCAGACACAATATGTGGGTACATTATAGAATTGTGAAAGTTCATCTTTGTCTTCTCAGAGTCAGAAAGTTGTTTACTAGACCCTCTGGCACAAGAAGGACTTCCCCTGGTGGCCCAGAAGGTAAAGAATCTGCCTGCAATGCAGGAGACCTGGGTTAGATCCCTGGGTCGGGAAGATCCCCTGGAGAAGGCAGTGGCTGCCCACACCAGTATTCTTGCCTGGAGAATTCCATGGCAGGCAGGATAGCTCTGTGGAAAATTCTCAGAACTCACCACAATCACCAATGCCTTTTATAGCTGAAGGAAGATTTGCTTTGGAGAGAAGACCCAAATCTATAATGAAGAAAGAGCTGCTGGCAGGTCTCTTCCACACCTCCCTTGGGCTTTTGTCATTAAAATTCAATTGAACACTGATGCTTTTTGTCTCCACAGGCTCCACCTCTGCTTTCTTTCTTCACCAGATTTTCAGAGCTGTGAAATGGCCTCTTGTTTATGCTGTCATACTAAATATACAAATAAAATGTAAACTAGGGATGAATTCAATCAGTGTTTATGAAAAGTGTTACATACCTGTGATGGGATATGAGCTAGAAATATTTTGAGATGGGGCTCTTTGGGGTTTTCAATTGCTTTGTTTATTAAAAACTTAAAAGCAAAAGTACATGCAAAACAATGAAAAGATTTGTAAAGAAAAAGTTCATCTCTCCTCTTATTGTGACCAGTGTTGACATCCTTCTCATTCTTTCTTCCTATTGACACAAAAATTCTATACATACACATATGTCAAAGTTAGAATGCTTGAAGCCTGAAAAGGAAAGGCTGATACGAGTCATACCTCTTTTTTCTAGTATACAGGGAAGAAGTTTTTGAAGAACATGAATTTTATTAGGACTCTTTTAGTTGCAAGATCTAGAAACTTAATTTAAACCAATTTAAACAAAAATGGGGTCTTACCTTCCATGTAAGTAAACTAGAACGGGTAGGGTGGAGCCAGTGTCCGGGACAGCAGGATTGAAGAATCAACATCCCCAGGTCTTTGCCTTTCCCCCACCTCCTCTCTAGTCTGCAGTCTGTCTGAAGAAAGCTGGCTTAATTTCCTTGGAAAGACTGGAACCATAACCACTTGCATGCCTAGGCATTCTTTCATCCAAGAACTTGAAAAAAAATTTTTTTTTCCTTCCAGCTCCAATTAGAAGAAACCCTGTGGCCAGGGGCAAAATCTGTAACCAGAAATATTTTTGCAGAAAAGTACAAGGAAGACAAAATCATTGCAAATCAAGAATGAACATGAAAAGTGTTAGTTGCTCAGTTGCATCCAACTCTTTCGGACCCCATGGATTGTAGCCTGCCAGGCTCCTCTGTCTGTGGAATTATCCCAGGCAAGAATACTGGAGTGGGTAGCCATTCCCTTCTCCAGAGGATCTTCGCAATCCAGGGATTGAACCCACATCTCCTGCATCATAGGCAGATTATTTACCATCTGAGCCACCAGGGAATGGCTTGAATTAAATCTGTTTACTGATCTGGAAGCCTGGTGTGGTGAGCAGGTGGTTTAAGGGAGACCTATGGTGATTTTTAACTCTGCTTTTACTAGATGAGTGTCTTTGAAAAGGCAACTGCGTTTTGGGATCTCACCTTCTCTGTCTGCTTCCTGGGCACCAGAAGCATGCAGGGGGTTAAGTGAGGTGGTACATTAATAAATACAGGACACAGGTGTGAAATACTCCATGGCACTTTCGCCTCCACCCTCGTTAATAGAAGTGGAAATTTTCTTGAGATGGGAATTATGTATCTCTAAAGATGCACAACACAGTGTCTTCTATTAATTGTTGCTCAATAAATATCAGTGTATCCATAAGAGAAAGAAAAAAGAAGGCAAAGTTTAACTGCCAGTTTTTCTCAAATGCTTTGAGTCTTCACTGACACCCAGACAGCTTCCAGAATGTTTGTACAGGAAACTCATTTTGTAAATTAAGCTTTAAAGAAAAAAATTATCCCCCTTTCTATCTAAACAACTTCACGCATGGCCTTTGCTTCCATTAGCTTTAACTCTTCTCCGTATGCAAAATGGAAAAGCACAAATGTACATATGTTTTCATTCCTTTTAGCTTGAGCAGAGCTTGTTGTCAGGTGAAGAGGCTGAGGTCCCCAAAGACATTTTGACAGCAAATTCATCCTCAGACTGAAAAATTCCCTGACCTCCCTCCCAGTTGTGTACACAGAACCCTATTTTCTAGATTCCATGCCATGATCAGGGCCTCCAAAACCTTAAACCTCTGTTAACTGCAGATATATATACATATATATATATATATATACACACACACAC
>NW_011494607.1:6734707-6736545 GCF_000754665.1 Bison bison bison
TACATATATATATATATCTTATATATCCTAAAGGAATATATATATAGTGTGTTACTTGCATTCAGTATAAGGCTTTCAGTGGTTACCTGCATTTGTGATGGCTACCTGTTTTCATAGCACAAGGTGAAGTAAACTGGATATAAGTGCCTGAGTCCAGCAGTGACCTGTGGAATAAACTGGAGGAAGGGGGACCACAAAGTTCACATCCTCTCTGCTCTCCAAGACAAGTCCTTAAGACAGATTACAACTGTTGTTGGTGGCATGATCTGTGGGCTACATAATGACACAACCTTTGTTACACATGAATTGTAATGAGACAGTTTAGGTTAAAGGAGGGAAGGCCAGGGAAGACATGACATAATCAGTTTTTGTTAAAATTACATTTTTATGCACTGACTTTTTGTTTAAAAAAAGTCACAGCAGAGAAGAATGATTTCTGAGCTATCTTTACCAGGGAGGGTTGCAAATCCTATTCTAAAATTGTCAGAACAAGTTTTATGTCACAGAATAATCATGCCCAGTGTGGCCAAGTAGTGATATCAATGACAGCCAAGTAACACCACAAAGTCACTTCATTTTTATTCTGGAGAAATGCACATGTGTTAGCATATTAAATCCAAAAAAGGAGGAAAGTGAAAGCAATAGTCTTCAAATCAAGTAATAATAAACATCTTTTTTTTTAACATTTTTTTACACTAACATAACAGCATAATACACTGTTACTGTCTATCCTAGAGGGAGATGTACCAGCAAATTGTAGGCAAACCACAACCCTTGTGAATTCCTGCTTGTAGAAAGGTCCAACAATATGGAAATTTACAAAATCTTTTGAGTGTTCTATGGTTTAAGATAAGTGTTCAGAAATTATCAGGTGGGTGTATTTTCTTTCTGGGTTCTGCTCCCCATCCACGTGGGACCTACCTCCCTTCCACATGTCTGCTAGTTCAGGCTCAAGTGGACTATCCCCCAGGAATATTTGTATTTAAGTTGCCTTGCATGCATGCTCAGTCATGTCCAACTCTGCGACCCTACGGACTGTAGCCTGCCAGGCTCCTCTGTCCATAGGATTCTCCAGGCAAGAATACTGGAGTGGGTGCCATTTCCTTCTCCAGGGGGTCTTCCCCACCCAGGGATCGAACCCAGGTCTCCTGCATTGGCAGGCAGATTCTTTATCGTCAGAGCCACCTGGGAAGTTGGATACCAATAAACGATGGCTTTCTTCCCTTTCCCCTAGTCCACTTCTATCCAGAGACACTTATACTGCAAAGTGTCCTGGACTGAACCTTCTCACCGAATGTGCTCCTGTGTGCCCCTGGCTCAGCTGCTGTTCCACCCTCATCACGGTCTTTCTCCACAGAGACTGAGCAGGGCTGAGTGAGGGGAGCCTTGGCTGCAACTTGAGAAAGATCGCCAGTGCCTCCATCGTTGCTTGGAGGCCATCACATTTGTCAGAAGTGTCGCTTTTTATGTTTTCCAGTTGATAGATCTAAGTGCTTAGAAGAATGTTGTTGGATTTCTTCAAACTAATTTGCAGTTAACTATTCAAACACAACTCATGTAGCCTCGTGAACCCTACAACCAAACAATGAGACCTCTGTCTAGTATATACAACTGAGCATGAAAATTTTTAAGAATTTCTCCCAAATGACATTAAAGTTGACACACTTTGTTTGCCAAGGAAGCCTGCTACTGCTAAGTCACTTCAGTCGTGTCCAACTCTGTGCAACCCCGTAGACGGCAGCCCACCAGGCTCCCCTGTCCCTGGGATTCTCCAGGCAAGAACACTGGAGTGGGTTGCCATTGCCTTCTCCAATGCATGAAAGTGAAAAGTGAAAGTG
>NW_011494607.1:6736645-6773113 GCF_000754665.1 Bison bison bison
CAGGGCAAGAACACTGGAGTGGGTTGCCATTGCCTTCTCCAATGCATGAAAGTGAAAAGTGAAAGTGAAGTCGCTCAGTCGTGTCTGACCCTCAGCGACCCCATGGACTGCAGCCTTCCAGGCTCCTCCATCCATGAGATTTTCCAGGCAACAGTACTGGAGTGGGGTGCCATCGCCCTCTCCGCCAAGGAAGCCTAGTTCTTGCTTAAGGGCGATGCAGGTTTTGCTTTGTTTAAGCCTCTTGTGTGTCACAGAGTAACTTTGTTTCACCTCCCTGGGCTATGCTTGTGGCCAAGTCTGAAGAGTGCTTCTGGAGCAGGGGAGGGGCCCCTATCTCAGCACATGTAACATACTTGAGGTTGTGGCATTCACACGTGGAGGACTTGAGTCTTTTAGAGTATTTTTGGAGGCAGCACTTAATAAAACACTTGAGGACCAAAAAGCTCAGTTCAGTGACATTCAACACAATGCACAGGCATGAAGTCACGACCAGGAAGAGGATGAAAATCGTTTTCTCTGTGGGTTTGGAGACAAAGCAATCCACAGTATTGGGGCAGGGCTTCAGATCACACTTCAGGAGGTAGGGAACACGAAAGCCATCATATAGCTTGTAAAATAAAACCAGGAAGCCAATTTCGAAACCGGTTTTAACCATGAGGCTGATAAGGTACGTGTACCACAGGCCCCCACCCATGGTGCCTGGGCTGACATAGAGTTTCTTCCTGTGCCTTTTCTCTCTACCCTCACGATAGGCTACATGTAGAACCACCAGCAGTGAAGGCGTGGAGACCATGATTAGTTGTAAGGCCCAAAGTCTGACCTGGGAGATGGGGAAGAAGTAGTCAAAACACACATTTTCACAACCGGGTTGTCTAACGTTGCACTCAAACTCTTTCTGCTCTTCTTTCCACACGTGTTCTGCTGCCACCATGTAGACCAGCAAACGGAAGATGAACACAACAGCCAGCCAGATCCGCCCAATCCCCATGGAGTATTTATTTACTCCACTCAAGAGGTCTCTGAGGAACATCCAACTCATGGCTGAGATTCCAAAGAAGGCAAGATTCTGCAAAAGAAAATCCCTCATGATTCATTTATCTTGATTCCATTGATTGTTTCTGCTACATTACCTGTTGGTTATGGAATTGACATTTTGCATTATTACAACCCTGGATATTGAGGGCTCTCTAAGAATCCCATAGGATATCCTCGCTTTCATACAAGGAGATGACACAGCTGGTCTACAGGACATAAATGATCCTATGCCCAGTTTGATTTGGAATTTGTTTGGTCACCCAGACTACCCCATCTCCAAACAAATCCTTCTAATTTATGACTTCTCTCTCAGGGTGGTTGGGCTCTGTGGCTGAGCTGGAAAGAATTAGATGTGACCCCCTAGGTGACTTGGGTACCTTCAGATAACCTTCACATGCCATCTTCTCTCTCTCTTTGTATAATGTTTGTTTTTTTTTTTAATTGAAGTACAGTAGATTTGGGCTTCCCTGGTGGCTCAGACAGTAAAGAATCTGCCTGCAATGCAGGAGAACTGGGTTCTATCCCTGGGTTGGGAAGATTCCCTGGAAGGGGGCATGGCGATCCACTCCAGTATTCTTGCCTGGAGAATCCCAATGAACAGAGGAGCCTGGTGGGCTACAGTCCATGGGGTCGCAAAGACACAACTGAGTGACTAAGCACAGCACACATAGTAGATTTAAAACATTGCTTTGGTTTCAGGTATATGGCACAGTGATTCAGTTATGTGTTTTTTTCAGGTTGTTTTCCATTATATGTTTTTACAAGATACTGAGTAGAGTTCCCTGTGCTATGCAGTTAATCCTCATTACTCAGCTGTTTTACGTATAGCTATGTGTATCTGTTAATCCCCAACGCCTAACGTATCCCTCCCCTCCTAGTACGCTGTCTGTGCTGCTCAGTTCTCTTGCTCCCCTCTCCACCTCTTCTGCTCTCTTCCCTGTAAAAGCAGATGGGAAGCTGTCATCGTGGTGACATGGTCTTTCTTGCACTCTGCTTCCATCTTGCTGTAGAACTGAACTCTGGTCTGGGCCCTGATTTGTGCACTGGGCCCACAGAGTGCTCAGCACTCTCTGTTTAGCAGTCTTTTGAGTTGATCTCTCACAGTCACCCTAGAGAGGCGGGGTTTTGTCTGTCTGTGGTGGTGGTGGTAGTGTTTTTTCAGATGAGAAAGCAGACTCTGAAAAATAAAGTCATCTGCCAGGCTCACAAAATAAGAGGCAGAGCAGGGTTCAAATCCAGTTTCCATTACGCTAAGACGGAGTCCCTCCCCACGGTCACCACTGACATTGGGGCTGGGTGATTCTTTGTCCAGCAGCTGTCCTGTGCATGCAGACTCTTTAGCAGCATCTTTGGCCTCTACCAGCTATATATCAGCGTCACCTCCCACCCTGTTTGCGATGACCAAAAATGTCTCCAGACATTTCCAAATGTACACTAGGGACAGAAAAATCTCTCCAGTTGAAAACCATTACTCTTGGGACTTCCCTGGCAGTCCAGCAGTTAAGACTCAGTGCTTCCACTGTCGAGGGCATGGGCTCAATCCCTGGCTGAAGAACTAAGATCCTGCATGTCACACGGTGGTGACAAAAAAAAAAACACCAAAAAACCATTGGTCTTAACTCTCTACCACAATCAAAATATATGGACTGGAGCTCCAGGTCTGCTACTAAGATACTGTGTTATTTCTCAGGTGAAAATCTTGCCACTTCAGGTTCTGTCTCCAATTACAAAGATGAATTACTTCTTGCTTTCTCTATAGACTCAGCTAAGGGAGTATCGTGCAAATGACAATGTAAGGGAAACCAGGGGGTTAAGAAAATGGGGATGTTGTGGCAACAACATTCCTATCAGAGCACATCACATGGTCTCTTCCAGAGGGAACAATATGTAACGAGCCCTTGTGCTAGAGCCCCGAGGAGATGTATGAAAGTTAAGAGGTGTTTTCAGAAAAAACAAAGACACAGGTACACAATGCCCTATTCAGTAGGGAATAAAATACTTCAATGTCCTTGGCTTCAGAACACAAACAAAATTGCATTAAATAAAAAGGATTCTCAAATCCACCTCAAAGGTTAACATCTCCATGAATTATTAAAACAAAGCCTCAGAGATTAAAAAGGGGAAAGGGGGATATTATGTTTCCTATGACATGTGTCACTGGGCATTTGTCCACGTTACTCAGGAGGATGTTTATGTAATGTTGCAAAACGTTTAAAAGTAGCCTGTTGGACATTTTGGAGAAGGGATAAAGGTTAAGAGATTATCTTCCTGTTTTTCCAAAAGTAGTAAGAAAGTGATCAGTGTTTAAATAGAATCAGAAGACTGCTGCCATCAAAAGTGCCGGGATTATGAGTATCATCTGACTAATGTCCATCCTATTTTGAATCTCTCTGCTGGTAGAAAGGCAAGTTTTCTCAGGAGGGAGGGGTGTTCTAACACCCACTTTACACGAGGGTGCTTTTGCACTGTGGATAAGAGCCTGGGCACAGTGTTGGACCCCTTGGGTTCAAGTCCAAGTTCATCTCTGATGCGGACAGTACTTCCCTCATGGGACTGAAAACAGAGACTGACGCATGTTAGGTACTCGGTAAGCATTATCATTATGATTTTTAGTTTTGCCATTTTATTGATGTCTAAGTGAAATCTTTCCAATTGCAAGGTAAATGCATTTTTTCTCCTCTAGCTCTGTTCCTATGAATATGGGTAATAGGAATCTCCCAATAGCCCTTTTGAGCATTTGAAAGCTGTGAAGTCATCAGCTCAACATTTTAATCTCTTAATAATGTAGATCACCTCCTTAATTTTAAAAAGGGTCTTTAATTTATCCCTTTTCTTAAATCACTAAGTATTGCTCCCAATTTTTGAAGAGTCTCCACTTATCATTTCTAATGTACAAATTATCCTGTGACTTTCTCCTTTCCCTTAAGAAGCAGCAGTTTACTGCATAGGAATTTTAGTTTGGAAAACTCCAATATTTTTTTAAAAGTAAAATGTTCAGTATTCTAATATAAGGAATAATTTTGAAAATTAGAAATTTCCCCCAAACATTTTATCTCAATTAAAAGTGAGAGTGGGAAGAAGGTGTGAGAACAATCATATTTCCACATGTGAAAGAATGAAATTGGATCACTTCCTCACACCATTAAAAAAATGAACTCAAAATGGACTGATGGCCTAAAGAGCTAAAACCGTGCGTACATTTGTGTTAAGTTGTTTCAGTCGTGTCCAACTCTTTGTGACCCTATGGACTATAGCCCCCCAGGCTCCTCTGTCCATGGGAATTCTCCAGGCAAGAATACTGGAGTGGGTTGCAAAAACCATAAAACTCAAAATCCTCCACCAGCTATTCTAAGGTTCTATGAACTGATTCATCCAGACAAAAGGATTAACCTTGTTTTACTTTTTTTTTTTTTTTAATCTTTAATATGTCAATAGGATTTCCAGTATCACCAAACCATTTTAGACTTTTGTTCCTTCCCTCCTCACACACTGGACTTAATGAAAGAGTGCTTTCTATTTTAACAATACATTGAGGTCACTGAGTAAAATTTTCCAGTTGCTATCTGTTTCAGCTAAGTACCATAAGGAAGGTTCCACCATAACAACCCTCTGGAGTTAGGAAAACTACCACAGACCTAGAGCTTCGGTGGGTCATTAACTTCCAACTGGTCTTTATTTCTTGTGATGAAATGATGTGCCTTTACTTGCCTAATCCCTTCCTGATGTGTATCAGCATTATTCAATGTCTTCTAATTTAGCCATTTTTAATAAATATGTCTGTAAACATTGAATTTTTAAAAATCTTATTTATTTATTTCATTACTGTAGTACTTGACTGATTTAAAAAAAATAACAGTAGTTTCTTACAAAATCCTAAATCTGTTTTTTTTTTCTAATAAAAAATGAGATTTTAAAAAAAGAAAAATTAATGGAATCATAGCCCTCCATAAAACATGACACCCTGGAGTGAGAGTATAGCCAGGATAAATTAAGTAACTCAGAATTTGGAGACAAATACCTCCTTTGAGTGTGAAATGAGTAAAAACCATTATGGAAGAGGATTAGTTCTTTATAGAAGAAACCCACACCAAAGAGATCATCTGTCCTGTATTCCTGGGATACGCTGGAAAGTACTAGAATGTTGGTAGATAACAAGGAGTAGGAGTATGCAGGACTTCAAACAGCAAGGTAAGAATTGGGAATTTCATAGCAACCAGAGGGTACCTGAGTAAAGTGGGAAGTAAAGAAAGAAACGGAAGACAGTCAATCGTGTGGTCCTGTGACTGGCATCATGATAGAGCAGCGAAGATTCACAAGGGACTAGAGCTCTGTGTGAAAGATGGGTGAGCAGAAATGACCTAAAATGACATATACCTACCTGCTCAGTGTCTACACGGCTCTCTACATGGAGAGAATACTGAAATGTGTGGACACTATTCTCCTGCAGCCAAGGATACTGGATTTTCTGAGACAACCCCCACTGCAAACGTGCTGCGCTGTTGTCAGAGCTACTGAGAACATGTGCAAGTCTTAGGTTCAGAAAATGAGTTCCATTAACCACCTGGCAGAGCAAGGAGGGCTAATGCATCTGGCATCTCTGGAGTAAATGTCCATCACAATCATTTGCATCTCACTACTCCAAGTGACCTTCTGAGTAATCATGTCCTTGCCAAGACTCCTTAAGCTATCCAAAGAAGTTTTCCTGACATTAGATACAGGAGTTCCAGTCCCTGGAGAAGCACTTTATAAATCAGGCTTCCCAGGCCTTGGTTAATCTGGATGAGTCCCTTGTGGATGAGTCCCTTAAAGCTGACTCCGCTTGGGGTGAACTAGCTATACACCCGAACTTCTGAACATTTGGCCTGAGTACCAGCCTTCCCATCCTTCTCTTATTGCAGGATGAGCCTTTGCTATGCTAGCAACTTCCCACACGGGAGGCTTCTTGTGTGGTTCAGGCATCAGCAAGCCAAGTGCCCTCCCAGGGCTCCAGATGGCACTGTTCAAGAAACCCTGGCACTGCTGGAAGCCAGGGACCTGCTCCATCATTACCAAGGACAACATCATCAGCCTCCGTGCCCAGCTGCTTTCCCTTCTCAGTAATAATAACACCTTGGATATTATTATCCTTGGATAGGGCTTGACTATTTCCAAAACATCTCACAGCATCTCGTCTGTCCCCCGCCCAATCCTCTGTAGTTGGCAGTGTACAGTAGGACCTTCAGTGCAGTGATAAAGAAACTGAAACACAGAGGGGGAAGAGGCTTGTCCACGACTCCCAGCAATCAGGTGGAAGTCCAGCAGCAGAAACTGCAGGACGGGTCTCCAGTTCCCCCTGAAGCTGGTTTCTGTCCTACTTTGCACACGAATCATTTAACCCCTAAAGAAAAGCTTCCTCTCAAGGGCCTTTTTCCACCTCTGAGACCCATAGGACCTCCTGACGTGTGTGAACTCTCTAACCTCTTGTTTGAATATAAAGTATTTCATTTTTAGAGATGCCTGCTTGGAAAAATCCCCCAGAGATTTTCTCAGCTCAAGATCTGTGGCCCCTGAAGGCCTGTTGTTAGATTCTCAAGGGTGTGTGAGAAGTGTATGAATGTGTGTGCCTTTGGTCTAGGATCTTTAAACAAACAAACAGAAGCAACGCTGGACAACCAGCTCATAACCCAGGCTGCCCCAGGCTCTCAGCGCTCGTATTTACCAGTGTCCGGCAGACTACAAAGCCTTCTGGCCAAATCCAGTCCACCACCTGTTCTGTAAATAAAGTTTTGGGAGACAGTCATGCCCATTCATTTACTACTGTTGTTGGGCGCTTTCATGCCAAAACAGCACACTTGAGTAGTTGCAACTGAGATATAACAGCTCTCAAAGCCTAAAATATTAACTCTCAGGCCTTTTGCAGCAAATGTTTGTTGACCTCTGATATTTAAAGTGTGTTTTAAAGCATCTTGGAACAAAAAGTTGCAGAACTTTAATCATCTAGGCTTGTGAGCAACAGCACAGGATGGGTTGTGCTCAACGGAAGGCCACAGGAAGCGGCGGGGAGGGTAACGGGAACCAAGGTGCTGGTCGCTAGAGTGGGGACCAGCGATGGGAGAAGCAGCCAGGACTGACCTGCTGTTGGGCAGGCACACTGCAAGGACTCTACAGTCAGAATCTCATTCTCTCAATGAGTAGCAATTTTATTTCAGGCAAAATGATGTCTTTTGTCCACTAAACTTTAATTTACTGGTTTTGTGATGTTTGATTTTCCTTTGGTAAATATAGCCTCATGAAACTCGTAAGTTCAGGGACTTCCCTGGTGGTCCAGTGGCTAAGAGTCTGTTCTCCCAGTGCAGCAGGCCTGGGTTTAATCCCTGGTCAGGGAACTAAGACCTGGTGCAGCCATATAAATATATATATTTTAAAGTTGTAAGTCTAAAGATGAGCCTGTAAGTTAGGTGTAAAATTATTTTACAGCTCATTTTATTTTTTGTACCTGTCAATCACAGTATACTAAAAACGTGTCAATAGTGAGGGTCTACGAGCAGCACTGAGGCGAACAGAACCCACCCAGGCTGACACATGTCCGTACACAGGACTTGTCTGCTACTTCACTTTCCTATATGAATAAAAGTGTTGACACTTTCAGAGTATCCCCTCATAGGAACAGTGCAAAGGTTGTCCTCAGGCCACACAGAAAAGGCCACTGAAAGGTCCTGGGCTGTGCCTCTGTGCCCCCATTACCCCACTTACATCAGCCAATGTCCCATTTTCCTGCCAGGCTTCTGCCCTGGCCAGAGCCTCCCAAAACCCTTGTCACCTCCACGTTCCAAATGGGCAACTTTACTTAAGAAGCAGCTCATCCAGAAAGGGCACCTGTGATGCAACACAAAACTGCAAAGCAGTTTGTCTAGGTTTGTAATACAGTAATTAGGATTCCTTCCTAAAGGGAAAGAGGGAATGACTACTCAATTACAATAAGTAGCTTACCTTCCCATTAAATAAACAAATCTTACCACAGGAGAAATAAGCTTAACTTACCTCTTGACACAGATGTGAAGATTAAGAAGAAATCGGTCCGTTGCTCATTCAATTTAAAAACCATGAGTTGATTATATTATTTCCCTGAGAGGGAATGGTGTTTTAAGCTGAGGAAAATGGAGTCTATTGGTTTCCAAGGTAGTGTAAGCTGAACAGGTGTAACCTGATCGTTTGTTTTGGCTCATAACTTTGATGAGAATTCTGGTGTCTCTGCTGTTTACAGTAAACATTAGAAGAGAATTGAAACTGAAAAACGAATTCAAAGCTGTTCACGTACACACAGTTTATTGAACATGCCTTTTAAAAAAAACCTTGTCATCATCTACACAAAGAAGCCGGGACAATAGGACAGGGTGTTTCATCTCTTCAAATGATTTCCCAAGGTTATTTATCAGAAGACATTGACAGAGGAAAAATACTAGGTGAAAGAATAAGTCAATCTATCTTTAATGAGCTTATTTTAACTTCACGTCATGGGTTCTAATCTTAGAAATCCTGAGAAGTTAAAAGGCATAGTAAAAATGACTTTTCTAAACCCAGGGAACATTGATAATAGACATTTTCTATGTATATAAATAGAGAAAGAAAGTACTTTATCTTTTTATGGAGCCATTTCTAGGCATGAGTTCAGCTAAAATTAAAGATGTGCAGAAGTGAAAATGAAATCCCTCTCTCTTGGAATAAGAATAGTTTAGAAACAGAATTTTCACAGTTAGAAATGATATTAGATGTCATGAAATCGAATGCCATCATTTTAGAGATGAGAAAAACAGAACCACAGCGAGCAGCTTGCCGCAGGTCCCAGAGCCAGGGTATAAAGTGTAGAGAAGGGCTAAGCAGGAAACCCAAGTCCTAGACTTCCACACTGTGATAGCCACTTCTACAGACCATGTGGATTTCAGTTCTCTCTTAACTGCTCTTAACATGCATGACCTGTAAAAGTATTCCATATGTTCACATATTTAGTCCAAAATTAGAAGTGCAGTTTACTTTGAGAAAGCATTGATTTACACTATGAATTGTATTACTGGATAAACCTTTTCCATACCTAATGAAGCAAATCTTGTTTGATTTGGTTTTGTTTTTACAGAGAGATCCCAGGATCCCACAATAGTGACCCAAAGGTTTGTGTGTGCTCAGCTGCTTCAGTCGTGTGCGACTGTTTGCGACCACCAGGCTCTTCTGTCCATGGTTACTATCATGACAAGATCCCAAAGCTTGTTTTCAGATGTGATCATTTCTTTTAGTTTCCACTCCTTTGTTAAAATGAGCACTTATCAAACTTCACCCTTGGCCTTAGAACATTACCTGTTGTACTAAGACACCTGCTGCCAGGAAGGTTGGACTGATGTGGTGTGTTGTTAGGGTAATCTTCAGGTGGCCTTGCTGAAAGCTCCAGCACTAATGATTTGAAAGATCCCAGCCTTCAGATAATGTTAGCACTAACCCAAACAAAGGTAGCATTTGATGATCTAGTGTGGCAGAGGTGTAATTTTCTAGGTAAAGGTCCCTGTCCTCAGGGGTCATGTAACATAAGCTAGAGGAGGCAGAAATTTCTGGGGTAGGGGGCCATCAGGAGAGATTGTATAGAAGAAAGTATATGGGTTTGCTCTGCTGAACCTGACACTTTCTTAATCACGCTCATGTTTTCATGTTTTTGCCAAACAATTTAATTCTCCCACCCTCCTTTTTTTGTTGTTGTTGAGAAACACACATAATAAGAACTGAAAAAGGAGTGGCATGTTGTAGGGAAAATAACATTTTAGAGTTAGAAATTTAAGGGCGGGGAGAGGTAAGAGAAGAGCCAGAGCTGGAAAGAGAATGGAATGAATGCTGTTTGCCTTGTTCTCTGTTTTCAGTGTGAAAATGTGGCCCTGCAGGACTTCAGCAGGAGCAGAGCCCAGAACAGGATAAGCCAGAGCCGTCGAGTGTCCAGTGTGTCCCCCTGGATGAACTGCACAGGGGTCGGGGCTGCAGGAAGACCTGCTTGGGTACAGAGATGTGTTGAATGCAGAGCTGTATGACAGCCAAGGTCTAAGTGTTAACATCACAGCTGGTGGTGGTGATGCAGGTCTAAGCTCTCCTGTGTGTCGGGAACCCTCATGCAGAGTGCTGTGCTCTGAACTCAACCTTGATTGTTTCCCAGCATAGTTTCTCTTCTAAGGGAGGTAAGCAGTCCTTCCTGCTCATTTTAGACACAACTGGAGCACTGCTTTTTTTTCTGGCCTCAGTAAGACCTTTGATGAACTCAAGTAGGTCTTGAAGACAGTGACCAGAGTGGAGAGGGTGTCTCTAAACAAATCTTAAAAAGATGGATTGACGGTGTTTGTTTAGCCTAGAGAGGCAAAGTTCAAGGGAGTTACTTATCAGAATTTGTGTCAATTCTCTACTAAGAATTTTTTTTTTTTTTTCCTTTTGGGCAGAGGTAGAAATCCCACAGACCTGAGTTCAGATATACAAAGGTTGGAATTCCAGACCTGTTTTTCAAACTTTGTGAACTTACTCAAGGTGCTTGAATTCTCTGAGCCTCAGTTTCTGTGTTTGCAAAATGGAAAGGGCATTCCCTTCTTTGTTTTTCTTGTAGTGCTTAAATAAAATAATAACTCCTCAATAAA
Organism: Bison bison bison; assembly: GCF_000754665.1. Classification (NCBI taxonomy): domain Eukaryota; kingdom Metazoa; phylum Chordata; class Mammalia; order Artiodactyla; family Bovidae; genus Bison; species Bison bison. Next base: position 6,747,316 of record NW_011494607.1, read on the forward strand.
TAGTAGCTGTTGTTATCTTTGTCTACTGAAAGCAATGCTGACTTTAGAGTTGTGAGATTTCCTGTCAAGAAAAATGGGACCAGCTGATTCACGCTTTTGTATGGTAGAAACCAACACAGCATTGTAAAGCAATCATACTCCAATTAAAAAATAAATTTAAGAAATGGGATCAGAAATAGAGAAATATGCAGAGACTTGAAAAGCATTGCCCTAGGCAGCAAACCACATATGGGGAGAATGTGTCTTCACGTCTCAGAACAATTGCTCTTCAGTACAATCTGTGAACACAAGGTACTTACATGAAAAAGTACCTGTCTCTTTCTTTTTTCCCTCTTTAAAAAAATTTTTATTGGAATATAGTTGATTTAGTATTGTGTTACTTTCTGCTGTGCAGCAAAGTGAATCAGTTATATATACATATATCCACTCTTTTTTAGATTCTTTTCCCATATAGATAACAGAATAATGAGTTTCTTGTGCTGTACAGTAGATCCTTATTAGTTATCTATATTATTTGGAAAACTCACAGTGGCCACAGGACTGGAAAAGGTCAGTTTTCATTCCAATCCCAAAGAAAGGCAATGCCAAAGAATGCTCAAATTACCGCACAATTGCACTCATCTCACACGCTAGTAAAGTAGTGCTCAAAATTTTATATATAATAGTGTGTATATGTTAATTGCAATCTCTCAGTTTATCCCTGTCCCCGTCCCTCCTGGTAACCATAAGATTATTATCTATGTCTGTAACACTGTTTCTGTTTTGTAAATAAGTTCATTTGTACCATTTTTTTAGACTTCACATGTAGTGATATCATGTGATATTTGTCCTTCTCTGACTCACTTCACACAGCATGACGGTCTCTAGGTCCATCCATGTTGCTGCAAATGGCAGTATCTCATTCTTTTTTATTGTATATGTGCACCACATCTTCTTTATCCATTACTCTGTCAATGGACCCTTGGGTTGCTTCCGTGTCCTGGCTATTGCAAATAGTGCTTCAATTAATACTGGGGTGCCATGTGTCTTTTCAAATTACAGTTTTTTCCAGGTATATGCCCAGGAGTGGGATTGCTGGATCATATGGTAGCGCTACTTATAGTTTTTTTTGGTGGGGGGAATATGCTATTTTATTAACATTTAAATTTCACTAACAATGAATTCAAGTATCTGCTAGCCATGTGCTCAGATTTTTGAAATAAAGATAAAATGGACGTACAGCTTTAAGGGTGCAGTGTATTTAACACTGCACAAGGTACCCAACAATTAGACAATCTATACACTTAGGAGCAAAAGTTTAGAGACAAACCCTGAAATTGGAGGAAAAACATGCCACTCAGGACTGAACAGAAGTCCTTGGTTGCTGACAGAATCTCCCTTTGACTTCAGACTTGAGACAAACTGAGGGAGTCTGTGTACAAAAACCCACTGAATTCAGACCAAACAGTAACAGGATAGATTTGCCACAGCCGGTTTGGACTGTGGGGGCCAGTCTGAAGTGAGAAGGGTTAGCTGGAGGCTGGAAATGTTGTAACTGAAATGCAGGATGTGTAGATTTAGAGCAGCCATATTCTAAGAATCACTGATTTCCAAACAAGTTCACAAGATGCTTTTCCCAAACAGGTTATTTTCAGTTTTTTAAGGAACCTCTGTACTGTTCTCCATTGTGGCTGCACCAATGTACGTTCCTACCAACAGTGTATGAGGATTCTTTTTCCTCCACACCCTCTCCAGCTTTTATTATTTGTAGATGTTTAGATGATGGTCATTCTGCCTGGTGTGAGATGATACTTCATTGTAGTTTTGATTTGCATCTAATAATTAGTGAATGTTGAGCATCTTTTCATGTGTTTGTTGGCCATCTGCATGTCTTCTTTGGAGAAATGTCTATTTAGATCTTCTGCCCATTTTTCGATTGTATTTTTTGTTTGTTTGTTGTTGAGCTGCGTGAGCTGTTTGTCCATCTCTTTGCAAATATTTTCTTCCATTCTATAGGTTGCTTTTTCATTTTGTTTATGGTTTCTCTTGCTGGACAAAAGCTTTTGGGTTTAATTAGGTGCCGTTTGTTCATTTTTTTCTATTTTTATTACTTTAAGAGGTGGGTCAAAAAAGATATTGCTGCAATTTATGTCAGAGAGTGTTCTGCCCATGTTTTCCTCTAAGAATTCTATGGTATGCGGCCTTACATTTAGGTCTTTAATCCATTCTGAGTTTGTTTTTGTGTATGGTGTTAGAGAGTGTTCTAATTTCATTCTTTTTTTTTTTTCCTCCTGAGAAAATATTTTTTCTCAGGAGGAAAAGGGGTACATGTGGATATACACAAGGGTGAACTCTGAGAGAAAGTTGCCTCTAATTTCATTCTTATAATGCAGGCTGTTAGTTCCCCAATCAGGGATTGAACCCATCACCATGGAGGCACGGTCTTAACCACTGAACCACCAGGGAGGTCCCTACTTCTCTCTTTCTAACATGCAATCCTCAGTTATATCAGGAGCTCATGGAAGATTTTTAGCATTTAGAACGACTCCAGGAACACAATAAATATTTCTCATGTATTTATTTATTGGAGCATAGTTGATTTACAATACTGTATTTGTTTCAGGTGTACAGCATGGTGATTCAGTTATACATACATTTTTTTCAGATTCTTTTCCCTTTTAGGTTATTACAGAATATCGAGTAGAGTTCCCTGTGCTATACAGTAGATCCTTGTTGCTTATCTGTTTTATATAATAGTATTCATAGTATTAGGGCTTCCCTGGTGGCTCAGACAGTAAAGTGTCTGTGAGACCCAGGGTTCAATCCCTGGGTTGGGAAGATCCTCTGGAGAAGGAAATGGCAACCCATTCCAGTACTCTTGCCTGGAAAATCCCATGGACGGAGGAGCCTGGCGAGCTACAGTCCATGGGGTCGCAAAGAGTCAGACACGACTGAGTGACTTCACTTTAACTTTCATTCATAGCTCAGTTGATAAAGAATCTGCCTGCAATGTAGGAGACCTGGGTTCGATTCCTGGGTCGGGAAGATCCCCTGGAGAAGGAAATGGCAACCCACTCCAGTGTTCTTACCTGGAGAATCCCATGGACAGAGGAGCCTGGCAGGCAACAATCAATGCGGTTGCAAGAGTCAGACACAACTTAGCGACTAAAGAGAGAGAGAGATGTGTATGTTAATCCCATACTCCTAATTTATCCCTCCCCTTCCTATGTATTTCTCAGTAATAGTTGATGAGAACAATATAGTGCTTCCTAGGTTTCAGATTCTGGTAAGAATGAGCCATAGGGCTCTGTATCCTGAGCTGCTGCCTCTTATTCTGGTGCCATTGGTGATTCATTCAACTTCTGACTGATGTAGGAAAGGATTGAGGAAAAATGCCTCGTGGATTCAGAATATCTGAGGAGTTGGAAAGGTCACATTTCTATATCTAAAGTGAATTTTCAGCAGTTTTCAAATGAAAATACGAGCATCATTTCCTGATTGTGTAAGTGTTAGTTGCTCAGTCATGTCTGACTCTTTGTGACCCCACAGACTAGCCCACCAGGATCCTCTATCCATGGGATTCTCCAGGCAAAAATAGTGGAGTGGGTAGCCATGCCCTCCTCCAGAGGGTCTTCCTGACACAGGAGTCAAACTTGGGTCTTCTGCATTTCAGGCAGATTCTTTACCATCTTAACCACCAGAGAAGCTCTTTCCTGATTGTAACTCCTCTTAAATCAGCCCTTTCTGGATCCAGTGGCACAATGGGCTTGCCCCACACCAGGCAGTCATCAACAGAGACCCAGCTCAGAAACCACATCTCCCCACCAGGTCACTGAAAGTACTCACATTTTCAATATTTGCACTTAGAGCATCAGGTATTTTCTAAGCATTTTCCATAGCCAGGAGATATTGCTTTCCTGTTTGAGATACTGTTTTTCCTAAATAAAAGGAAGTCACATATTCCCCAGGCACCAGGCTTTCAAAATTTTCTGGGTTTGAGTGGGCTCTAAGTTAATCAATGCATATGCCTCTAGCTCTGGTTGAGTTTTCTTTATTATATATTGGCTGTGTTGGGTCTTAGTTGCAGCAGGTGGGATCTTCAGTCTTCACTGTGGCATGCTGTATCTAGTTGCCTGACCAGGGATCAAACCCAGGCCCCCTGTATTAGGAGTCAGGAGTCTTAGCCACTGGACCACCAGGGAAGTCCTTCTACTTGATTTTTCTAGCTGTCCAGTCTACGGTTAGAAGGCCCTATTTTACACACCTCTACTTAAGAAAACAAGTATACAGTGTCAGAAAACATTTAGATCCACCTGGATATGTTCAAAGTACACACAGTGTAACAGATATTACACTTGTATGCCAAATAAACCTAGGTTTTCGTTTCTCTCCCTTTATTGAATTTTCTTTAAGAAAAATAATAATATGAATGGCTTTGTGTATATGTAAATGTTAATGCAGATATTGGAGAACAAACTACAGATTTATATCTTCTCCACCAATTTGTGTCAAATGCTTCCTAATTTAATCCTTGCATGCCTTCCCACCCTTCCAAAAAATAATACTATTTTGATAGTTAGATTCTGGATGGGAGACACAAGTACCGGCAACAAAATCCCACTGTGTATAGAAAAGTCTATAGAAATCTGTAAATGTACCCTGTAGATTAATAATATGAAATATAAATAGATACATACATGGGTAAGTACCCCCCACTCCTGGGTGGCTGGAATACTCACTGACTATGACTTCATAGTGTGCTCAGGAGTTAGCTCCATCATCCGGCAACAATGTGCAGGTATTGGATAACAGTGTCTGACCTGTAATAGGCATTTGATAAAAGTTAAATTTACGGTTAAAAGGGTGACTAATGAGTCATAGTTGAAACAATTTGAGATTCCCATATGAAAGGGGATCTCAGTAGGTTAAAAGCAGGAGCTACTGGTTATTTCAATGCAATCGATGGGCAAAAATATTAATACATATGTAACTATAAGAAGATGAAATAATTGGGTCAAATACTTCCTCCAGTGCCTAAACTAAACTTTAAAAAATCAAAACAAAACCACATCCAGATTAAAAATTAACGTGGACTTTTTTGTGTGTGTGATTCAAATGAGAGGCACACACTTAAAATTCCATTCAGGGCTTAAAGCCTGTGGCTTGACCACTCCATGTGTTGCCAAAACATTTCAGCAGATGGTGTTTTGTAAAATAAACATGGACATAAAACAGCCATACGCTCTTCTAAGTTTTCATGCCTAAGTATGCTTACCTTTTGCTCCATGTAGTATAATTTGTTGTTATGTAGTCACTAAGTCATGTTGGATTCTTTGTAACCCCATGGACTCCAGCATGCCAGGCTTCCCTGTCCTTCACTATCTCCTGGAATTTGCTCAAACTCATGTCCATGGAATCAGTGATACCATCCAACCACCTCATCTTCTGTTGCCCCCTTCTCCTCTTGCCCTTAATCTTTCCCAGCTTCAGGGTCTTTTCCAGTGAGTCTGCTCTTCGCATCAGGTGGCCAAAGTATTGAGTTTCAGCTTCAGCATCAGTCCTTCCTATGAATATTCAGGGTTGATTTCCTTTAGGATTTACTGGTTTGATCTCCTTGCTGTCCAAGGGACTCTCAAGAGTCTTCTCCAGTACCACAGCTCAAAAGCATCAGTTTTTTGGTGCTCAGCCTTCTTATGGTGCAACTCTCCACACAGTTAATTTTACACCCAGCCTGCATATGGGTATACACAGAATTAACACAGTGGCACCCAGAGTCAAAGCTTCATAGCAATCTCAGAGACTGTTAAGCATCTTTAGCCTATTGGAAAGGCTGAGAAGGAAACCCAGCATATGTAATGACCTGTGTCAGGCACTGTAGAGAAAGGAGAAGGCTTTGCCAGGAGTACCACTACACACCCACCAGAATGACTGAAATTGAAAAGAGACAATATTAAGATATTGGTGAGAGCGTGCAACACTGAAACTCTCATACACTGCTGGTGAAGTATAAATTGGTGCCATCACTTTGGAGACTATTAAATGTAGTAAAATTGAACATACACCCACTGATGACTCAGCAGTTCTAATGCCAAGTGTGTATATATGTGCATCAAAATACACCAATGTTCATAACAGTCTCAAACCGAAAATACCCAAATGTACATCAGCATAAGAATGGGTACATGAACTGTGACATATTCATATTTTCAACCTCCTCACAAAGACTACCAGGAAAACTGTTGATCAAATAAAGCTTACAGAGTCTTTGTAACGTGGGAATTAGGGAATAGTGTTTTTAGGGTTTGGAATTCTGGGCTCACAAGATTAATGGCAGGTCTTTCAAGGTAAGGAACTGGTTAGGATTGGGTCAAGTTCATGATACCATATTTTAGGAGTGGTGGTCATAACAAAGTGACATTCTGCAGGTGAGCTTTCTAGAAATAAAACCATTGTCTTGGTAAGTGAGTTGTTTACCTAGACAGGAAAACTGTTCGTGTTTATTAACTGGTTAGCAAAAAATTTCCTGATATAAATAGTAATGTAATTTATTGATCTGCTATTGTATCTTCCTTGTTATATTGACACTGGGTGGTCTCAGTAATCAGTCCCATTAGTTAAGTTCATATTGAGGCAGGAAATCTCACTTCTCAGGACAATGCAATACTGTGTAGCAATGGAAATAAATAACAGACTAAGTGCATTAATATGAACGAATTTTAAAACAGAAAAGTTTAAAAAATTAATACATAGTGATAAAAATCAAAATAGCAGTTACCAGAGAAGGGGCTGGATAGTGACTGAGAGGAGCTGTGATGGGGTTCTGAGATGCCCTTAAGGGATATTCTGAGATATCCTAGCTCCTAACTCAAGTGGTGGTCACTTGAGTGTGTACACTTGGTAAGAATCCATCAAGCTGCTCACTTAGGATTTGTATACTTTCTTTTAATTAAACAAGAAGATTATTTAAAAAATAGAGGTGAATAAAGGAAAAGTCTAAATTCCAGCACCATATGTGTGTGCTCAGTCACTCAGTTGTGTCTGACTCTTTGCAACCCCATGAACTCTAGCCCACCAGGTTCCTCTGTCCATGGGATTTTCCAGGCAGGAGTACTGGAGTGGGTTGCCATTTCCTTCTCCAGTGGATCTTCTCAACCCAGAGATCAGACCCATGTCTCCTGCATTGGCAGGTGGATTCTTTACCACTGAGCCACCTGGGAAGAAAGAATAGAAGTGAGTAGAAGAAAGATCCAAATTCTATCACCAGTGTATATTAAATGATTGCTACTGAAAATAAGTATCAGTTCAGTTTAGTTCAGTCGCTCAGTCATGTCCGACTCTTTGAAACCCCATGAATCACAGCACGCCAGGCCTCCCTGTCCATCACCAACTCCCGGAGTTCACCCAGACTCACGCCCATCAAGTCAGTGATGCCATCCAGCCATCTCATCCTCTGTCATCCCCTTCTCTTCCTGCCCCCAATCCCTCCCAGCATCAGAGTCTTCTCCAACACCACAGTTCAAAAGCATCAATTCTTCGGCGCTCAGCCTTCTTCACACTCCAACTTTCACATCCATACATGACCACAGGAAAAACCATAGCCTTGACTAGATGAACCTTTGTTGGCAAAGTAATGTCTCTCTTTTGAATATGCTATCTAGGTTGGTCATAATTTTCCTTCCAAGGAGTAAGCGTCTTTTAATTTCATGGCTGCAATCACCATCTGCAGTGATTTTGGAGCCCCCAAAAATAAAGTCTGACACTGTTTCCACTGTTTCCCCATCTATTTGCCATGAAGTGATGGGACCAGATGCCATGATCTTCATTTTCTGAATGTTGAGCTTTAAGCCAACTTTTTCACTCTCCACTTTCACTTTCATCAAGAGGCTTTTTAGTTCCTCTTCTATTAAAGAAAATCTGAACAAAGGAAATAATTCCTCATAATTACACAGTCCTGTTAGTCTGTTTGCCTTGATTCATGTGCTTTCTGTTATTCTGTGCCTGTGTCACTTGGCTTTATTCCATCAGGCATCCAGCCACTAATGGCAGAGCACTCTTTCTCTGCCTGCCCACTCAATTATATTGATCAAAGCTCTGCATCCGTTCTGCACACAAACAAACATTGTACAATATGATGTTCATGATGCTCTGTTAGACTCTGGGACCTCTCTCTAAATGTTTGTAAGTTTGGTAATAGGCTGCAGAGTACATCTGCAGGTTTGAAGAGAGACAGACACTCTTGGTTGCTTGGAGTGAGTGGTAGAGTCTGATTGATCTAGAACAGAAATTGGATCATTTGTAGAGATGTGGGTAGACCTAGAGAATGCTAGACAGAGTGAAGTTAGTAAGAAAAAAACCCCAAATATGATATATTAATGCATATATGTGGAATCTAGGAAAACAGTGTAGATGATCCTATTTACAAAGCAGAAACAGAGACACAGAGGTCAAGAATAAATATATGGCTACCAAGCAGGGAAAAGGGTATGTGGGATGAACTGGAAGATTGGGATTGGCATATATACATTATTGATACTATGTATAAAATAGATAACTAATGAGAACATACTGTATAGATTAGGGAACTCTACTCAATGTACTGTGGAGCCCTGAATGAGGATCTTCCCAGGTGGCTCAGAGTGGTAAAGAACCTGCCGGCCAATGCAGGAGATGCAGGAGACACAGGTTTGATTCCTGGGTTGGGAAGATCTCCTGGAGAAGGAAATGGCAACCCACTCTAGTATTCTTGCCTGGGAAATCCCACAGACAGAGGAGCCTGCAGGCTACAGTCCATAGGGTCGCAACTGAGCATACATGGCTGATTCATTCTGCTGTACAGCAGAAACTAACACAACATTGTAAACCAACTATTCTCCAGTAAAAATTAATTAAAAACAAAAAACAGAGCGAGCCTCTGGGTCAGATTAGAAAACCTCTACTCCTGTTCACACGAAGACTGGCCTCTTGCTTTGCCTTGTCACTGTGGGTTTTAACAACATTAATGCTGCCATTAATCCAGAAAAGCACTTAGCTCGTCACCAGGTCACCTTACTTCAACACAGTTGCAGCTTTCCTGTGAATAAAAACACCGTAATCCACAAATAACCTGCCCGGTGTGTCAGCTGCTGTATCACAACGTCCACGTGACTTGAGGAAACGCTCCAAGTGTTTTCAAACTAAAGAAAGAACAGGAGAAAAGAGAGAGAGTCAAAGAAAATAGAAGAAAAGGGAATCTTTCTTATTTGAACTTAAAGAGACTTTTCTTATTTGTTTAAGCAAGGTCATGACATTCTTTTAGAGACATTGCAATAAAGGTCTTTATTGTATTTTATTCATCGAAGTAACTCAATTACTTGCTTTACGCCCTAAAAGGATAGAGTTAAAAATAATTAGAATAGAGTTTCTAATCTTCTGAAAAGCTCTGTTTATTTATTTAAATTGAAGTATAGTTGATTTGCAATGTTGTTACTTCAGGTGTACAGCAAAATGATTCCGTTATACATACATGCATATATATATGCATACACACATATATATTTATCCAGATTCTTTTCCCTTATAGGTTGTTACGAAATACTGATTATAGTTCCCTATGCTATGCAGTAGGTCCAAATCTCTGTTTTGTTTTTGAAGCTTAGGAAGCATTTTCTCAAGATAAATGTCACTGCCCCCAAATTATCCCACTCACTTGATTATATTTGCACTAATCCCAATCCATGCAGACCTAGGATCAACACCAACTGTATTTAAATCTCCACCATCTGAAATGGTCATTTTGTCTGATTTGCTGGAGGCTTCATCCAGTCAGACATATAAATCTCCAGAGGAATTTCTTAAGATGAGTTAAAATATGACACATCCCTCTCCCCAGGGTAGAAACTATATTATAAAAACCAGTTATGTCTCACCTGGCAGATGAAGAAGGAAAGTGACTCACCACGAATGTCTGTGGTTCCCAAGGTGAGGTCTAAGGAGGAGGAACAGCAGCACCTGGGAACTTAAAGTGGAATTTCTCAGGCCCCACCCCAGACCTCCTTTCTGAGACACTGGTAACTGAAGCAGGTTCGATCCCTGGGTTGGGAGTATCCCCTAGAGGAGGAAATGGCAACCCACCCCAATATTCTTGTCTGGGAAATCCCATGGACAGAGGAGCTTGGCCAGCCACAGTTCATGGGGTGGCAAAAAGTTGGACACGACTGACTGAGCACACATTCACAATTGGTGTTTTAACAAGCCCTCTGAGTCTGACGCTTGCTCAAATTGCAAACCCTTGATGTGGGAAAATGCTGAGGGTATGTGGATGTCAGACCAACTGACAAGGCTTCAGAAACACTAAGCATCTTGTAAGTTCATTTGTTAGGCTCTGCAACCTCTCTCTAAATGTTTGTAAATTTTTAAATATACTGCATTTTGTAACTACATTAAATTTGCTTTATTTCAAAGATATGTACAGGAAACAGTAGTTTCTAGTACAACCCAAATATCCCCAAGCTTTTCAAGCATCTAGATAAAAATAAGGTCTCATGAACATTGATACTGGTGTTTCACTGGCATATTTGTCCTACCTGTAAATCTCAGGGTCTCCCCACCCAAGCATGGCTAGTTAAACTGGCAGGTTGCAAAGCCTTGCATGGGCCTCTCTCTACCTCAGGGAGCTCCCCCTATTTTTGGAAATTGGGTTTGGGCAAGGGTGGAAGAGTAAGAAGGGTGGGCTTGGGGATTTGTTTGTGTTTTACCAATGATGGGAGCAGATTGATAAAGGAATGAAACATCTGTGCCTCAGTTAAGAGAAGGTTCTGCAGCCTTGGTTGCTATTGGAGGTAGTCACAGAATTGATGTCCAACAATAATCAGTATCAAGGCTGCAAAGAACAAAGAGCTTTTTGAGGGGTCTTAAAAATTACAATTTGGGAGACAGATTCAGGTAAAACCAAGTGAAAGACTCTTCTGGGGAAGAGAGTCAGACACTTAAAAAAGCAAAAGCCATAAGATTGTTCAATAATTATCATTGACTTTGGTGCAAGGAAGGAAATTTTTTAAAATGTCATTAATTAATTAGTTAATGTTGGCTGTGCTGGGTCTTCGTTGCTGCGAGGGCTCTCCTCTCGTTGCTCTGAGTGGGAGCTACTCTCTAGCTGTGTGCTTAGGCTCCTCATCGCGGTGGCTTCTCTTGTTGGGGAGCACGGGCTCTAGAGCATGTGGGCTTCAGTAGTTGTAGCACCTGGGCTTAGTAGTTGCAGCTCGCAGGCTCTAGAGCACAGGCTCAGTAGTCGTGGCACAGGGGTTAGTTAGCAGCATGTAGGATCTTCCCAGACCAGGGATCAAATCTGTGTCTCCTGCATTGGCAGGTGAATTCTTTACCACTGAGCCACCAGGCAAGTCCAAAAAAGGAAATGTTTGTCCTTAAGGGATAGGCCATCACCAGTTATTTTAGGGAAATCCAATAAGTATCTTGAGTTTCTGGAACACTGGGCAGATTCTCTGGACACCTGCTTTAGATGGTAAGTGATCAAAAGTCAGGTTCCATCCAGGCTGAGATGTGTGTCAAGTCACACTTTCTCGATGGCCTCCTGGCTCCATTTGAGAGCATTCTCTCAGCAATACCAACCCCATTTTGATTCTGCTTTCACAACTGTGGGCCTGCAGGCCCATCCTAACAGCTCTACCCTCCTCACTGGGCCCCCTTTCACAATATCTCACTTGCACCCTATTCTGGGAAAGTGTTCTTCGTGATCCAGAGGCACAGTGCAATGGGTTGGTTGGCTATTCTTCATCATGGAACCTCCTCCTCACCATCTCCCTAGTCCACTTAACATCCCTTCAGTGAGTACTTCTGGAGCTCTTCATGTCTGGAAATACACCTATGAGCAAAATATAGAGCCTTCATGCAGCTTCCTTGAAGAAGCTCCATGGAGCTTTCATGGTGTATTCATTGTCATGGCAATCCTAGCGCAGGTTGGAAAAGAATTTCCAGACACAGAGCATTTCAGAAGGAAGTGAGTTTATTAAGAGTAAACAGCAGAGGTCATGTGGGTGCTGCAAACACAGTGGGATGACTTCCTGACAGAACTGGGAAAGCCGACACTTCGTGGGTTGGTAGGAAATTTTTATAGCCTCAAGACAGAGAAGTTTCCTGCTGGAGGTTGGCATCAGGTGATTGGTTAGGGTGCTATAGGGTGAGCACTGAGGTGGGCATTTTGCCTAATATGGAGTCAGGAAGCTCGCTGGTGATGATCGGGGGCCTTTTGGCAACGGTTACAAAGGGGCTTATTCAGTTCTGGAGATGACCGTGTTTCTGGGCTCCCCTTTTGTAGCCTTCATGCCAGGTCTTGCACCAGTAGCCTTGGAATAGGACTCCACATTCATGTCTTCATGGAGCTTACATGAAGAAGAATGGAAAAGAAAGACAATAAAGAAATAAATTGTATAGTGGCAGGTAGTGACACTATTTTTTTCAAGTCCCTTGGGAGTCTCACATGTGTGTTCAGCACCAGGTCCACCCATTTCTTTCACTCTGGACTTTCTCTCACCATAAAAACACATCCCCTCACCACCATGTGAGGGCATGGCTGTGGCACCCCTTGGTGGAAAAGTTCTGTTCTGTGGTCCCTGCTGGCTGCTGCTTCTCAGGAGTTCTGTGTAATCTGGACTAGAAAGCAGGTCTACCGATAAGGTGGAGATCTGCTGGTTTTGTCTTCCTAGTACCTCTACCAGAGAAGGCAATGGCAACCCACACCATTTGCCTGGAGAATTCTTGCCTGGAGAATCCCAGGGACGGGAGCCTGGTGGGCTGCTGTCTATAGGGTCGCACAGAGTCAGACACGACTGACGTGACTTAGCAGCAGCAGCAGCAGTACCTCTACCCCATCCTAAATCTCGGAGGTATGATGATATGACCTTGACCCAGGCTGGGCCAGCCATGGTATCCCTTCCTCCTGTCCACAGCAATTTTTCCTGAAAAATGGTACATGACCCAAAAGTCATGAAAGCTAGTCAGAGCTCTTTTATGAGATTTGATATATAGATGATTAGAAAAACTCTCTTTCCACTTGGATGAACCTTAACATGATGAACCCTACTCCAAGACATGGAGTAAGTGTATGTAAGAAGCAACTGAAGCACATAGAGAAATGAGACAAGAGAGCCCTGTTGGCATATATGGATGTACCACGTCTCATTGTTCCCCCAACAAGTTCCCTCCCTGTACCTAATTACATGAGGTAATACAGATCCTTTCACACTTGAGTTACTTTCAGTTATTTGCAGCTGAAAATAATAATTGTATGCTAAGCCCACATTAATCATATCAACTACTTTGACATGGACTGATGCTAGGGAAAAGAAGCCAGCATTTATTATACAAAAATTACAGCAGCAATAAAACAAACCCTGCCTTTGACAAAACACCATATTAACATCATAGTAATAAGTTAATACAATTTTATTACACCTTATAAATTAACTATTAATTCTTGCCTGAAAAAAAAATGCACCAGCACATATGAGATTCCCTTGAAAGGGCTCACAGACCATCAGGGAACTTCTAATTAAAACAGACATCTTTTGTAAACTTGAACGAATTTTCACATGGATGAAACTTTGTTTTATGAAGCTAGTCCCATCAAATATAAAATCTCCTAACCCTAGCAAATATCAAATCTCTTGTTAAATATTATTAAATATTGATGATGCTATTTTAAAACAGGATTATAAAAGCTGCATTCAGACTAGCATCATTCTTCAAAGTAATTTCTTAAAAGCATCATAAAATAGAACTATTGTCTATTCATATCATTTGCATTGTACTCATATCCATTAAACTGACAAGATCTTCAGGCTTTTCTCTCTTATAATTACCTCTAGTTTATGCTTTTTTTTTTTAAAATTAAACAGGTTCTTAGGTTTCACTTATTCTTTTACTTGATCACTTTAGGTTGGTCGTGATAGTAAAAGTGCTTTTCTTTGCATAGTGGTATTTGGCATTTAGGGCTTCCTGGGTAGCTCAGCTGGTAAAGTATCTCTGCAATTCAGGAGACCCTGGTTCCATTCCTGAGTCAGGAAGTTCCCACGAAGAAGGGATAAGCTACCCACTCCAGTGTTCTTGGGCTTTCCTGGTGGCTCAGACAGTGAAGAATCCGCCTGCAGTGCAGGAGAGCCTGGTTGGATCCTTGGGTTGGGAAGATCCCCTGAAAGAGGGTATGGCAACCCACTCCATCACCATCAGCAAAGTGTGTGCAAATCACAACCATAACCACATCTTGGAATTTCAAGGCACTAATAGAATGGCAGAGCACTAACTGTGCATTTGAAACACTGTGCCCATAAAATGCGGCCCGCAGGAGACCAGATTCAAGTGTTCTTTCCCAAATCAGAAAGCTTTCCCCTTCCATTAAATAAACGTAGTTCTAGGTGATTTCTTCTTTTACTTATACAAAACACACACGCGAAACTGGAAAGTTATTGGAACCTAGGGGACTGAAAACATAAGGCAAAAAAGGGAAGAAACCTAAAATGCCCCTTGCAAACCTCATCCCTCCGTTGGGCTGGAGGACCAGGGATGTGGAGGAGAGGCGCTAGAGTCATCTCCACAACTCCCGCGCCCCTGCGCTGCGGCCTCCAGGCCGTAGGGGCCGCTGCAGCGCCGAGTTTGCGGAGTGCGCTGAGACGCTCTCTCCCGCAGGAGGAGACGAGACGGAGTGCGGCGGGCGGGCAGAGGTGACCCCGCGACAGGTGAGCGGCGGAAGGGGTTGGCGTGGCGGGGTCGGGGACGAGGTGGCCGCTCCACAGCGGTCTTGATCCTGTCCTTGGCGGGCCCTACCGCCCTGTGGACCTCGTTCCCAGGTGCATGGATTCGGACTCGGGGGCGTTCTCTCGAGGCCCCCTCTTTCCCCGTACAGTCGTCGCCACTCGGTGAACTCCCAGAGCTGGATCTGGAGGTTTCTGACCCCACGGGGCGCGTGTCCCGCCCCATACGTGGACACCTCCACCCAAAGAACCTTCTCATATTCTGGACAGTTTTTTTGGTATCCCACCTCACCAAACTCCTAATTAGGGGAAAGTGGTTTTGTAATTTTTTCACGTGAGTTTCCTCTTTGCTTTTTAAGTGTGTTTACAGTCCTGTGTCTCCCCTGCAAGACAATGTCTAGAACTCAATTGAATGCAGTTTCTTTTTCTGGAGGCTTCAAAGGCATCTGTCTTTGACTAATAGCAAGATGTAGTGTAGGTCCAGGAGAAGGCGATGGCACCCCACTCCAGTACTCTTGCTTGGAAAATCCCATGGACGGAGGAGCCTGGTAGGCTGCATGCAGTCCATGGGGTCGCAAAGAGTCAGACACGACTGAGTGACTTCACTTTCACTTTCCACTTTCATGCATTGGAGAAGGAAATGGCAACCCACTCCAGTGTTCTTGCCTGGAGAATCCCAGGGACGCGGGAGCCTGGTGGGCTGCTGTCTATGGGGTCGCACAGAGTCGGACACGACTGAAGCGACTTAGCAGCAGCAGCAGCAGCAGCAGCAGTGTAGGTCCCACAATATGGGGAAGGCAGCGGACCCAAATAATACTTTACAGCCCTCAGATTGTTGGCAACATCCTTTGTAAATAACATTCCTTGTCAGTATCTGTCTCTAGGTATGGTAAATTTCAAGGGATTAAAAAAAGAATAACTTTTACCATTAAAAACAACAAATACAGAGTTCATCTTTAAAATTTAAAACCCAAAAGAGAGGGGACATATGTGTATCTATCTGATTCATGTTGATGTATGACAGAACCAACACAGTATTGTAAAGCAATTATCCTTCAATTAAAAATAAATTTTAAAAAATTAAGTGATTATAATTTTATGCTTCGTTGGAATATTAATTACTCAGCCATAAAAATGAACGAAATTGGGTCATTTGTAGAGAAGTCGTTGAACCTGGAGTCTGTCATACAGAGTGGAGAAAATCAGAGAGAGAAAAACCAATATTGTATATTAATACATGTATATAGAATCCAGAAAATGGTACTGATGAAGCCATTTGCAGGATAGGAATAGAGAGACAGATGTAGAGAACAGACTGTGGATGGTGAGGGGGGCTGGGAAGAGGAGCGTGAGACAAATGGAGAGAGTAGCATTGACACACATAGGCTACCTTGTTGTAAAATAGCCCGACGCTGCTGTATAGCACAGGAAGCTCAGTTCAGTGCTCTATGAGACTAGAGGGGTGGACAAGGGTGGGGTGAGAGACTCAAGAGAGGGGGGATATATGTATACATATAGTTGATTCACTGTTGTTATGCAGCAGAAACTAACACTAAAGCAATTATACTCCAATTGAAACATTTTGTTACATTTCTTCAATCTTATAATGACTTAGAAATGCTGAGTCTTAACGATTTAGGAGTGAAGTGGTGGACCAGTGGTTGGCTGGAACATGAGTGACCTGGATTATCTCACTCTTCCATGGGCAAAGACAATCAATCTCTTTTGGTTTAGATTTGTTTAGAAAAAGGGATTGAATTAATTGGTGGAGATGAAAATAGCTACTATTTGTTGAACTTCTGTTATGTCCTTTAAAAAATGTTACCTCATTTAATCTACAAAGTCATTCTATGCAGTAGGTAATATCCCTTTTATAAAAGTGCAAACTGAAGCTCAGAGAAGTTGTCACTCAAAAACATACACTTAATAGGTAGCAAAATTGGAATTTGCAGCAATGGTACATTCCCTTAAGACAGAAAGCTGTCTGATTCTGTCCTGAACTTGTGTATTCTAAATCAAATTATTTTTAAGGTGTCCTGCCCCAAACTTCAAGTTATTTTCTTAAATTCTGAAATAGTGTGGTATGTGAAACAAAAATAACAAGTACATTATATATCCTTAAAGTATTTTATCCATTTTATAATTCCCCTAAGGCTTTTATTTAATAAAAGCAAGGCTTTATTGCTGGTATTCCTTTTCACCAGTATTCTGTGATTCTGACTTTTTTTTTTTTTTTTCATTTATCTTCTGTTCAGATGCTTATTTCAAAATGAATATCTAAGGATTAAGTTTCTCACCAAAGTAACTCATATTCTTTATATCTTGGTCTAATTTTTATGTCATGCCAGTTTTGTGCCAGCAAATTGTTTAATATCAGCTGCCAAGTACATTCTGGATTATCCCACAGAGCTGGAATTTTAATAAAGGAGAGAAAATGGTTTAAATTTTCTGCTGCCTAAGATCATCTTTGTACAGTCACGTACAGTGTATTCGTTCTGGGGGCACGATTTTCACTCATACTTTAGGGCGTTGCTACAAAGAGGCCGCTGCTTCCTTTCTCATCACATATTGCCTTCCCCAGAGAAGGGGCAGGAGAAAAAGGTAAGGAACCTTTTGCTGGGAGGGACGTATGAAGTAAATGCAGTTTAGTTTAGATCTTTTTTTTTTTTTTAAAGCTTTTAGATTGGAGTATAGTTTCTTTACAATGCTGTGTTAGCTGCAGGTGTGCAGCACAATGTATGATTTAGTTATACATACGTTTTTTCCAGATTCTTTCCCCTTATAGTTTATTACAAAACACTGAGGGTAGCTCCCTGTGTTATACAGTACATCCGTGTTGATTATTTTATATATAGTTGTGTATGTTAATCCCAGATTCCTAATTTATCCCATGCTACCATTCCCTTTTTTGTAACCATAAGTTTGTTTTCTATGTCCGTGAGTCTTTTTCTGTTTTATAAATAAGTTTGTATCATTTAGATTCCATGTATAAGTGATATCATATGGTATTTGTCTTTCTCTTTCTGACTTACTTTGCTTAGTATGATCTCTAGGTCTATCCATTTTGCTGCAAATGGCATTATTTCATTTTTTTGTTTTTCAGTTGCTCAGTTGTGTCCAAATCTTTGCTACCCCATGGACTGCAGCACACCAGGCTTCCCTGTCCTTCACCATCTCCCAGAGCTTGCTCAAACTCATGTCCATTGAGTCAGTGATGCCATCCAGCCATCTCATCCTCTGTTGTCCTCCTCTCCTCCTGCCTTCAGTCTTTCCCAGCATGAGGGTCTTTTCCAGTGAATCAGTTCTTCGCATCAGGTGACCAAAGTATTGGAGCTTCAGCTTCAGCATCAGTCCTTACAATGAATATTCAGGACTGATTTCCTTTAGGATGGACTGGTTGGATCTCCTTGCAGTCCAAGGGACTCTCAAAAGTCTTCTCCAACATCACAGCTCAAAAGCATCAATTTTTCAGCATTCAACCTTCTTTTTAGTCCAACTCTCACATCTATATAGCTTTAACTATATGGACCTTTGTCGGCAAAGTAAGGTCTCTGCTTTTTAATACAGTATCTAGGTTTGTCATAGCTTTTCTTCTTTCATTTTTTAGGACTAAGTAATATTCCATTGTATATATGTACCACATCTTTATCCATTGATCTGTTGATGGACATTTAGGTTGCTTACATGGCTTGGCTATTGTCAATAGTGCTGCAGTGAACACTGGAGTACATGTATCTTTTTGAATTATGGTTTTCTCTGGGTATATGTGCAGGAGTGGGATTGCTGGATCATATAGTAGCTCTATTTTTAGTTTTTAAAGAAGCCTCCATACTGCTGCACCAGTTCACACTCTCATAAACAGTGATGGAGGTTTCCCTTTTCCCCACATCCTCTCCAGCATTTATTATTTGTAGATTTTTCAATAATGGACATTCTGAACAGTGCTAGGTGATACCTCACTGTGATTTTGATACTCTGATAGTTAGCAGTGTTGAGCACCTTTTCATGTGGTTTTTGGCCTTCTGTATGTCTTTGGAGAAATGTCTATTTAGGTCTTCCATATATTTTTTGATTGAGCTGTTTGTTTTCTTGATATTGAGCTGCATGAACTATTTGTATGTTTGGAAATTAATCTCTTGATCACATGATTTGTAAGTATATTTTCCCGTCTTTGATTGTCTTTTCATTTTGTTTATGGTTTCCTTTGCTGTGCAAAAGCTTTTAAGTTAATTACATCCATTTGTTTATTTTTGTTTTTATTTTCATCACTGTAGTAGGTGGATCCTTTGGGATCCAAAAAGATATTGCTGAGACTTATGTCAAAGAATGTTCTGCCTGTATTTTCCTCTAAGAGTTTTATAGTATCCAGTGTTAAACTTAGGTCTATAATCCATTTTAAGTTTGTGTTTGTGTATGGTGTTAGAGAATCTTCTAATTTCATTCTTTTACATGTGGCTGTCCAGTTTTCCCAGCACCAGTTGTTGAAGAGACTTGTCTTTTGTCCAGGAGAGACGTATGAAATAAATACAGCTTAGTTTAGATCTTTTTTTATAGGCAGGTATGAAAAACGCAAGTCTCTTCTATTAAAAAAAATTATGTACACAATTTCTTATTTAAGGGAACAAGAAATGGGTGATGGAAAAAAATGAAGAAGAAATAAGAACAGGGCACCCGGACAGATTGCACAGCCATGGGGTGGCCCCTGGGATACCTAACTTACTGAATGTTTTAGAGGTCAACTGGCGCAGAAATTAATCACCAAATTGGCCAGCAGCAGTGCAGTGTCAAGTTCCTATCATCCCTGCTAGTGTGTGTTTGTGTGTGTGTGTATGTGCATGCACGCACGTGTGCACACTAGAGAGAGAGAGTCCCCTTTTTAACACAATAAATGCGGGTCCTTGCTTAAAAATAAACTCATCTTGAAAACAAGTATATCTAGAGATGGATCAATATCACATGTGAATAAGTAAGTGTGATTTACCTCACGCTTTGCAGTGGGGAAAAAAAAGTAAGAGAAGAAGTGGGAGAAAGTGATGGGGGAACTTAGAAGCTCTAATGGATGTGTGTCAGATGGTAACTGTTTTTGAGGTACTGTCCACTCACTGTTGGAATAGGTTGTTGCTGTGCTTTGAATTCATGATTAGTTCTGTAGCTTTTAAAATTACAACTTACATCAGCTCTGATTAACACGCCTGTGAAGAAACAACTAAGGTTTTGCATTTTATATACTTATTCAACCACGACATCTTGCATGTCTTTCACAGTCATATTCCTACCGTTCTGTGGGCCAGGCATGTGAGGAGATAGAAAAGAACATTTTCTTACATGAAAAGTCTCATTTTGTTCTGTTCGTATTACAAATTCTTACCTAATAAATCCCTTTTTGGCCTCAGTAATCTGTCTCTCTTTATTTAAAGTATCAGTCAGTCATTCAGTTCAGTCACTTAGTTGTGTCCAACTCTTTGCGACCCCATTGACTGTAGCATGCCAGGCTTCCCTGTTCACCATCTCCCGGAGCTTTCTCAAACTCATGTTCATCTACTCGGTGATGCCATCCGACGATCTCATCCTCTGTCATCTTCTTTTTCCTCCTGCCTTCAATCTCCCAGCATCAGGGTCATTTCCATTGAGTCAGTTCTTCACATCAGGTGGCCAAAGTATTGGAGCTTCAGCTTCAACATCAGTCCTTCCAGTGAATATTCAGGACTGATTTCCTTTAGGATTGTCTGGTTTGATATCTTTGCAGTCCAGGGGACTCTCAAGAGTCTTCTCTGACACCACAGTTCCAAAGCATCAATTCTTCAGCACTCAGTTTTCATTATGGTCCAGCTCCACATTCATACATGAATTAAAGTCAGTAGTTCTAAAGTATAAGATTCTAAAATAATTTCCAAATCAAAGATTTGTCATATTTAGGGAGTATTTTGCCATACTGTAATAGAAATGCACTGACCAGTCCTAAGAATAATAAATAAATAGTTTTATATTTAACTAAAATAATATTGGTATAATTATTTTCATAAATGTAAGGGGTGTGTGTGTGTGGTTGCATGCACGCACGCTTCATCACTCAGTCATTTCCGACTCTGTGACCCCATGGGCTGTAGCCCACCAGGCTCCCTCATCCATGGAGATTGTCCAAGCAAGAATAGAAGGTTGTTAAAATTTTTTGTTAGTTCCGTGAGTGGTATAAACAAGTTCATGAACTTTGGGGAGAACTGTTGGAGCATCTGCAGTGACTGTGGCACATACAAAGAGAAGCAGCAACAGAACTGAGCAGTCTTATACCAGGCCTAGTAAAAGAGTGATATATGATAGAAAGTAGTACTTTCATTGGGCTTCCCTGGTAGCTCAACTGGTAAAAAATCCGTCTACAATGCCGGAGACCCTGGTTTGATTCCTGGGTTGGGAAAATCCCCTGGAGAAGGGATAGGCTCCCCACTCTAGTATTCTTGGACTTCCCTGGTGGCTCAGACAGTAAAGAATCTGCTTGTAACGTGAGAGACCTGGGTTTGGAAGACCCCCTGGAGGAGAGTATGGCAACCCATTCCAGTATTCTTCCCTGGAGACTCTCCATGGACAGAGGAGCCTGGCAGACTACAGTCCATGAGGTTACAAAGAGTCAGATGTGACTGAGCGACTAAGCACAATAGTCTCATATGTTCCTAAAAATATCACAAACAATGAAAATTGTGGTATGTTAAATCTTTTAAAATATAGTGTGGTAGGTAATTCTTTAATTTGTAAAAGTCACTCAGTCATGTCCGACCCTTTGTGACCCCATGGACTATACAGTCCATGGAATTCTCCAGGCCAGAATTCACTGGAGTAGGTAGCCTATCCCTTCTCCAGCGGATCTTCCTGACCCAGGAATTGAAAAGGGGTCTCCTGCATTGCAGGTGGATTCTTTACTATCTGAGCTACCAGGGAAGCCCTTTAATTTGTAAAAGTCCCTTTCAATAAACATTTGCAGTAGTTTCCAGCCTATGTATTCTTTAATTGTCATTTCTGGCAAAGAGTTTAACATGAACAGTTTAACGTAAATGGAATGTTGGTGTCTAGAGTTTACAGTATAATAAATACTACCTTGATTGCTTATTCCCTTGTTTCATCACAGAGTAAATGTAGGTTCAGCTAAGGAAAGAGAGAATCTTGTGCAAATACAATATATATACATATACATATATATATATATATATATAGCAGAGAGGCTGTCTCCCAGGCGATAGACCTCAGTAAGATCACCAAATAAAACTTATCTTGCAACTTTAAGTTTGTGCATTTTTCTTCAGTTTACAGTTTCAAGAAATTCACCTAAGAAATGTGCATGTGAGTGGACCCCTGGTTCAGCAGAAAACATTGGAGTTTTTTGGTAACCTTGGGCATGATGTGTTAGAAGCATGTGCTGGCTGAACAGGTTTCAGGCATATTTTGGAATTGTTTCAGAAGTTGTCTGTAGTGGACAAAAAAATCACTGTTCCAATAGAGAAAATTAGTAACTTGAATGCTGTTGAAATTTTTTTTTTAAATTTTACTTTATTTTTAAACTTTACAATATTGCATTAGTTTTGCCAAATATCGAAATGAATCCGCCACAGGTATACCCGCGTTCCCCATCCTGAACCCTCCTCCCTCCTCCCTCCCCTCCCCTCCCTCTGGGTCGTCCCAGTGCACCAGCCCCAAGCATCCAATACCGCGCATGAAATTTTTAAAAAATTGCTAGTTACTGCTTGAATGATGTGTTAAATGCTGATGAACCAAGTGTTTTATGAGTTGTTACCTCATATAATTCATGTCCAAAGTGGACTTCAAAGAAGAGGTAAATAGAGGTTAATGATCATTCTTTTCTGCTGTAATGCATCGCGGTCGGAAGAGATGAGACCACTTGTCATTGGCAAGTCAGTTAACTCCCAGGGCTTCAGAAATGTTCATTTGCTCCCCAGTAATGATGAAGCCAGTATACATGTCTAGAGAACATGAGGTTTATTTGATGAATAACTGAGAATGGTTGGTAAGAGGAAGATAGGAGTGAAAAGCAAGATCCTCTTGCTGATGGACACCTGCTCTGCCCAACACACCCCTGTGTTTGGATCACATGTGTTGAGTTTTCTCATTGACTAATCTTTTTCACTTTTGAAAAAACTGGACTCCTAAGTTTCTCCATAAGTAATAAGGTTGCAGAAATATTGCTTTTATAAAGACTGTAAAATGGGAAACTTAATACTTGAATAAACAAAGCCCCAACAAGTGTTTAAATGTGAGTGTTTGACTCTCATTTTATAACATTTACTGAGGGTTCAGCATTTCCCCCAAAGAATTTTATTATATTGTCATGAATCTCAGCCGTTCTTTGGAAAGCTTCTTTCCCTATCTTTTCCCTTCCAAACTTCCCCCCACCCACCCCACCAGCATTCGGTGGCAGGATTGGTAAGAATAACCTTTTGCCCAGTAGTATATAGAAGAAAAAAATATTCACGAAGTGTTGACATTCTAGCAGGGAGAACCAGAAGCCAAAAGACATACTTGGATCTATTAGGATAGGTTCTGAGTAATTAAGAGAAAAATGATTTCCAATTAAGGATTAGGATAGATTCTGAGTAATTAAGAGAAAAATGATTTCCAATTAAGGAGGTAGCATAGTGTTTGTTGCCAGAGAGTGGGCGATAGAGGAGGAGTAAGGACAACAGCTGCTCACCCTTCCTGCATGGTACTGGTGCTGGGGTGACCCAGTGGAGGAAGGCACAGGGGTGGGAAGGGAAAGTGGGAGAGGAGTCAATCTGTAGGAGGAATGGAGCGAAAGAATGCTCATGCCTCTTAGGTTGGTGTCCTGAAAGGGCTGTTGGAAGGTGAAGAATGGTGAAAATGGAAGGAAATTAAGAAGGTATGGATAACCCACTGGCCACTCCTACCCTTAGTACCCCCTTCATTTAGCAAGATACAGCGTGACTCATACCTCACTAGTTCCACGAGATGAAAAATAACCATTTTACCAAACAAAACCTAAAGGCCATTTACAAAGTACGTGTTATACAAAGTAATAAAAGAATTGACCATCACTTTTGATATATATCTAGACCGGAATTTGAAAAAAGACTGAATATAGAATGATTTTTTTAAGAGCATTATCAGAAAAACATAACTTTGAAGGGGAAAAAAGTTTCTGATTTTATTTTTAGGTATTAAATCATCGTTAGTCAAGATGTCTTCAGCACCTGAGCCTCCAGCCTTTAAAAAGGAGCCGCCCAAGGAGAAAGACCTGGGAAACACAGGGCTCAGAGGGGTCCGCACCACAACCTTATTTCGAGCTGTGAATCCAGAGCTCTTCATTAAACCTGTAAGAAATCATCCGGGATAAGACTTTATGTTCAATTTACCTAGGCTTTCAGAAATAGAAAGTTCTAATTTTCCTGTCACATTTGATTTTATCACGGATATTTGATGTTAACTAGTGCCATCTATGGGGTCACACAGAGTCGGACACAACTGAAGGGACTTAGCAGCAGCAGCAGTAAGACCTCTCTGTGGATAAGAAGTAGATGGAAGGAAAATCTTAAATGCTGTTTCACTAAATATACATATAAAACTAATTATTTTGAGGGTGTTTGAGAATTTAAATGGTAAATAGTTGAATTTTAATCAACTGATCAAATTCCTGTTTAAATTTTATTTTAATAGCTGCATTGATTTTAAGGAAACTTGTTTGATTGGGTACTATTAAGTAAATAAGGCCTTCCATTGAAACAAAGAAAACAGAATGGAAATCTGATCAGTCTACAATTCCAGGCTTATTAATAATGTTTTAACCTAGGAGAT
This sequence comes from Bison bison bison, assembly GCF_000754665.1. Classification (NCBI taxonomy): domain Eukaryota; kingdom Metazoa; phylum Chordata; class Mammalia; order Artiodactyla; family Bovidae; genus Bison; species Bison bison. The sequence goes on from NW_011494607.1 coordinate 6,771,849, forward strand.
TTTGCAAACATATATTGAAAAATATGAAAACATGCATTTATACACTGTTAGGGAGTTAGCTAATTATATTTTTGTAGCAAGTTACTGAATACATTTGATTTGTTAAGTTTTATTTTTTGAAAAATGCAAATCAAGTCATAAAATTTACTTAAATGTTTGAATTTGATTAGAATTTTAATAACATAGTTACCAGTATAAACTGTTTGAAAGTTAAATAGGTCAATTTAGCAATCAAATCATTAAATCAAGGTAGAATGTTTTAAAAACTTTGAACTAATGTGTTTTTTTACTTGCCAAGTACAGTTCAAGAACTGCAAAAGTAAGCTGCTCTGAGCGAGTGGCCTTTCTCAGATGTCCATCCCACTGAAAAAGTTTGACCTTGGTTTTTTTTGATGATTAAGAATAGTAAAGAAACAGAAGCAGAAATGATAACAGAAGCAGAAAATACAGAATTGAAAAGCTTTATGATCCAGCAATCCCACTGCTGGGCATACACACTGAGGAAACCAGAAGGGAAAGAGACACGTGTACCCCAATGTTCATCGCAGCACTGTTTATAATAGCCAGGACATGGAAGCAACCTAGATGTCCATCAGCAGATGAATGGATAAGAAAGCTGTGGTACATATACATAATGGAGTATTACTCACCCATTAAAAAGAATTCATTTGAATCAGTTCTAATGAGGTGGATGAAACTGGAGCCTATTATACAGAGTGAAGTAAGCCAGAAGGAAAAACACCAATACAGTATACTAACGCATATATATGGAATTTAGAAAGATGATAACAATAACCCTGTGTACGAGACAGCAAAAGAGACACTGATGTATGGAACAGTCTTATGGACTCTGTGGGAGAGGGAGAGGGTGGGAAGATTTGGGAGAATAGCATTGAAACATGTAAAATATCATGTATGAAACTAGATGCCAGTCCAGGTTCAATGCACGATACTGGATGCTTGGGGCTAGTGCACTGGGACGACCCAGAGGGATGGTATGGGGAGGGATGAGGGAGGAGGATTCAGGATGGGGAGCACATGTATCCTGTGATGGATTCATTTTGATATTTGGCAAAACTAATACAATTATGTAAAGTTTAAAAATAAAATAAAATTAAAAAAAAAAAAATTCAGGAATTCCCTAGCTATCCCATAGTTAGGACTCTGCCCTGTCACTGCCAAGGGCCCGCGTTCAATCCCTGGCTGGGGAACTAAAATCCCCAAAACTGTGTGGTGTGACAAAAAAAAAAAAAAAAGAATCCCTT
>NW_011494607.1:6773213-6784350 GCF_000754665.1 Bison bison bison
AAAAAAAAAAAAAGTAGCATCCCTTTGCCTCTTAGGGTCTTGGATTTTACACAGCAAGTCAGAGTTATTATATACAGCATATCTGTTCTATGACTGTGTTTCTTGAGGTAATAGAATAAGTTCCCGGAGAAGGGTGTGTCTGTTTTGCTGTACCTAGTATATAACATGAAAGGCTTTCTGCCAGGTTTTCATGATCCTGGGTGACAAGAAAAGCATGTAGACTTCATTCCTCACTTCTTAATAAAAATAAAAAATTTAAGGTTTGCAGATGGGAAACTTGGGCCCAAAAAAGTTAAGCAACTTCTTCACAACATAGGTAACTGAAAACTGAGCACTGGACCAATTTCCTTCTTAAAGGTGAAGGTCAGAGATGTCCCAGCTGTGATGGGAAGAAGAAGAGTCTTCCATAGTCTCTAAGTTATCAGGAGTTGAATTAACTGAATAAAGAAATGGATAAATATTAGAAATGAAATTTGACCCTAGGAATGCTGGTGTGGTACTAAAGCCTTGGCATGATGAGCGGAAAGTGCAGGAGATATTTGAGTCTCCTCAAATTGGTCTTATTGAGACCTCGTGATTTGTTTTTTTCTTTGACAGAACAAACCTGTAATGGCTTTCGGATTAATAACCATTTCGCTTTGCGTGGCTTATATCGGTTACCTACATGCGACACAGGAGAATAAGAAGGACCTCTATGAAGCTATTGATAGTGAGGGACACAGTTATATGAGGAGGAAAACATCTAAATGGGATTGATTGCGCTGGTTGCTGCAGATGAAGGTTTACTGGGGCCTCTGAAATCTTCAGCTGAAAATTAGGACCGCACAGTGTCTTGTTTGTTGTTCCAGAAGATGCTGCTGAGGAAGAAGGATGCCAATTGCAGCCAGACCCCGAGAGTGAATGTTATCCTTTCAAAATAGCAGCCATTATCGTGTTCTTTTTTCCACAGAAAGAGCTGTTCAGTATTTTAATTTTATTAAATCCTCTTTTAAAAAGTGCCATGAGAATGGAAGTCATTTTTGTGAATTATAAAGTTCTGTCCAATAAAAGTACTGCTGCTCTTAAATTTGCATGGTATTGTTAATATTTTAAGGGGAATGTGCATTTACAGCTGTTGTGAAGGTTTAGTTTTGCTATTTGCAAAGGCAGTGTTCTTTTTCTCTCTGGTGAAGAAGAAAATGATTATAAATTATTGTAAAGCCTGCAGTTAAAAACAGTTTTTACAGAATTACAGATGGGTCATATATTTCAGTTTTCCATTTCAGCTAATTTTGGTCCAGATTTTTATTTTAGTTGAAAAGATACTCCCACTCAATTACTAAAATAAAGATTAAATGAAAGAATAACCCAGAGTAATTGGAGTTGTTTAAAAAAAATAACCAGACAATATGTTATACTGAGTATGATGTTTTTATTTGATTGCAACTAAATGTTATCTATTTTGTTTTCATTGTAATTTGTTGTTTCATTGTTATTTGTATTTCATTGTTATCATTGTAATTTAATGTTACAATGATACTATAAATGTAAGACCTAGAGCATTTGGTCTTAGTTACTTGAAAACTAGTTACTTAGTTACTTGAAAACTAGAACTGCTCAGTAGATAAGGTCTAGATTTAAAGTAACTGTAAGTATATGGGGTTTACCTTATACCTTTCTGATGAGGGTTCTAGATGTGTTTTATTTCTAGATATTTACCACATTCTCCAAATCATTGGAGTTGCATCTTAGTAAATAAATCTTGTCTCTGAAATTTTGTTTCATTTATTATTAACAAGTAAAATAATTGCAAAGGCAGAGTTTATCATCATAATGTAAGATTTAATTTCCAGTGCTTTATGGTAGTTTTGTAAGATACATGAAAAAGTAATTATGTCTGATTTGTAGATATTAAAGAGCTTAGCTAATTGAGTTATCTGTATGCAACTAAATTAAATCTTTATTACTGACCCTTAAATATTTCTTTGTGAGGTCTCTCTATATAGTACACTTCATACAGTTTAAATACACTTAGGTGGTATACAATGCCTTTTAATTTAAAGTATTGTCTTTTGCTGTTGGTTGGTAAAGAACTAGAGTTCTTCTGTTTTCAACTTATGCATTTAATGCCACGTCATCATCATTAGAGTTCTTCTAATATTCAACAAAAGAAGTTACTGTTTGGTGGGGGAAGTATTAGTGAGCTATCAAGAGGTTATTGCAGCAAAGAAGGGCTGCAGGAACTGGGCAGAGGGCAGCCTTAAACCACGTGACTGTGTGTGAGTGAACCAGGGTAGCAGTAGATTCCACAAGGTGCGCAGCTGCGAAAAATAGTGCAAGGGAAGAATTCCATTGAATTTTAGAAACAACCTGACTTCCCTGGTGGCTTAGATGGTAAAAGTGTCTGCCTACAGTGGGAGACCCAGGTTTGATCCGTGGGTCGGGAAGATCCCCTGGAGAAGAAAATGGCAACCCACTCCAGTATTCTTGCCTGGAAAATTCCATGTACAGAGGAGCCTGGTAGGGTACAGTCCATGGTGTTGCAAAGAGTTGGGACAGGACTGAGTGACTTCACTTTCACTTTCAACCTAACTGTACTACTGTTTATAGGTCTGTTACAAGTTCTGTAGCACGGTCTTCTATGTGCAGTGTCAAAGACTGCTTGGCTGTGGATGTTTTCATTCCTTCTCTAAAGGAAAATGAGACAAAGTCAGTGGTCTAAGGAGGGGATGCTCAGGGCAAGATGCTCAGGGCATCTTGGAGTCTGAGTTCAAGTGGTAGGAGAAATGTTTTCCAATGCAGGAATCTGGTTGAGATCGGGCAAACTGTAACATAATAGATTGTCCTGAAGCAAGTATTGATAAATGAACTGCTGGTAAGCTGCAAGCAACCTCTTAGCCCAGGGAAGTAATCTGTTCTGATAGAAGAGCCATTTGCCCAGAAGAGCAAGCAGTTTAGTTGTTAAGAATTTCCCAGTGTAAATAGTGAAGTTATTTATTGTTTAATAGCCTTATCTTCTGTAAGGCAACCAATCCTTCCTAGTTTTCTAACCAAGGAGGGGATTCTTGAGATGCAGTTCTTTCCATTTTAAAACAAGACAACAAATGAATTAACTATGATTTTAAAAGCCAACCTTAGTAATTTTGAGTGCTTGCTTGCTGCTGCTGCTGCTGCTGCTGCTAAGTCGCTTCAGTCGTATCTGACTCTTAGTGACCCCATGGACTGCAGCCTACCAGGCTCCTCCATCCATGGGATTTTCCAAGCAAGAGTACTGGAGTGGGGTGCCATTGCCTTCTCCGGAGTGCTCGCTTACTGAAAGTAATTTTTCCTTTAAGGTACTGTGTGATTTTCCCAGTTTTATTGCCCTGGCACAAAAGCATTATAGATAACCTAAAAAAAAATTAAACTCCTTTTTTTTAGTTCTGGCTTAAAAAATCAATTCTTTAAGTAAACATTTAACAGAAAGTATGGTAGACTGAATAATACACCTCTTTTCCCACACCACCCTAGAGATGTTTGGATCCTAATTCCAGAACCTGTAAACATGTTCATTATATGACAGAAGGGTTAAGGTTATACCAATAACCTCAGATATGCAGATGACACCACCCTAATGGCAGAAAGTGAAGAGGAACTAAAGAGCTTCTTGGTGAAGATGAAAGGAGAGTGAAAAAGCTGGCTTAAAGCTCAACATTCAGAAAAACAAAGATCCCATCACTTCATGGCAAATAGGTGGGTAAACAATGGAAACAGTGACAGGCTTTATTTTCTTGGGTTTTCAAATCACTGCAGATGGTGACTGCAGCTATGAAATTAAAATACCCTTGCTCCTTGGAAGAAACTCATTGGAAAAGACCCTGGTGCTGGGAAAGATTGAGGGCAGGAGGAGAAGGGGGTGACAGAAGATGAGATGGTTGGATGGTATCATCTACTCAATGGACATGAGAAAGAGAGAGTGAAGTACAGGGTAGCCTGGTGTGCTGCAGTCCACGGGTGCTCACAAAGAGTCAGACACGACTGGGAAAAAGAAAAACCATGGCAGAAGGAACTGGACAGATATGATTAAGTTCAGGATTTGAAATAGGGAAATGACCCTTTATTATTTGGGTGGGCCTGATATAATCACAAAAGTCCTTATAAGAGGGAGGCAGATGATGAGAGGAAGAAGCAATGTCACCCTGCAAACAGGAGGATAAGAGGCTATATTGATGCAAGCCCATGGGCCAAGGAATGGGGACGGCCTCTGGGAGCTGGAAAAGGCAAGGAAACAGATTCTCGCTGAAGCCTCCAGAAGGAAGCAGTGCTGCCAACACCGTTGTAGACTTCTGACCTCCAGAACTGCAAGACAATGAATTTGTGTGGTTTTAAGCCACCGGTTACGTAGTCATTTGTTACAGCAGCAGAAGGAAACATAAAGTATCTGGGAAATGAAGAGCTGTACCATGCTGCCTTTTGTCATGATTTCTAGTTGCTTTTATGAGCAAAGCTTGTCTTACCTAGCAACAGTTGCTAAGTAAGTTAACAATTTAATCTAGACTCCAGGAGGGAGCAGCTGCTTAAATCTTCCCAAATCCAGTGCCCAGACCTTCTATGGCAGGGGCTTTCAGTACCATTCTTTACCACTAGGCGTATAACCGCTACCTAACCATGGTAAATCATTTAATCTTGATAAGCCTCTAGCATTGTCTTCAAACCTTGAATCTCTTCTGCTTTCTCAAACTTGAACTTTTCTTAAAACTACTTTTTCTAATCCTAAGAGTGTTTTAACTGTACATAGTAAAAGACAACTTTAATTATGATCAGAAATCCAAATTATACAAACTTTGTTTGCTGTGCTGTTTGTAATAAAATAATTCCACCAGCCCCTTTTGGGGAAACCTTCAAACGGATCCATGAATACAAGCCATTTAAGACACGGTTTTACACTCACAAAGATATACTGGGTAAGTGACTTTGCTGGTTTTCTTTGTCCTAATGTTTCATAGCATTGTATGTTATTCTTGTTGTATAGACTTTGATCAGCTGTCCTAATCAAAGCTCCTTGTCCTGCAGATGTGTCTGTTTGGCATGAGAAGAATATGGGTTGAAATCCTGCTTCTCCACTTTCCAGTTGTGTGCCTTGGCAGGATACTTAGCCTCTCAATCTGTCTCCTTATATGTAAACAGGGATGTTAATATAATACTTTTCTTGCAGGTTTCTTCTGAGGCTTTAATGAAATATTCGTACCTATTCTAAAGCCTGGCACATAATAGTAACTTGGAGTTCTTTTTGCCCTCGCCCATCCTTGAGCACTTTCCATACACGTAGGAGAGAAATATCTCTAAGTAACACCTTAATAAACAGATGAAAGAAACTGTGTTCTTTGTTAGTACTGGTGACATAAAATAGATTATAAATAGCATGAGAATATGTACTGTGTATATACTTCTTTTATCTTTTAAGTCATTTTGTATTTAAAAACATTTTAAGTATAGCTGATTTATGACGTTTCAGGTGTACAGAAAAGTGATTCAGTTTTATATATACATATATTATTATATTCAATATATTTTATATTAAATTATATATATATATGTTCTCTTTCAGATTATTATCCATTATAAGTTATTATAAGCTATTGAATATAGTTCCCTGTGCCATACAGTAGGTCTTTGCTTACCTATATTATATATAGTAGTATTATCTGTTATCCCCAACTTCCTAATTTATCTCTTCCCCCTATATATGCACTTCTAATAAGCAAATCAAATTTTAATTACAGGTTTCCTTTTCTCCTCATTCCTGTCAGGTTTTCAGTCAGGTTTTAAGCCTTGGAAGTGTTTTCCTAAGTACTCTCAAACTACTTCTCAAATCCTGTCTTCCTTTAACGTGTTAAATTAGTGGTGATTAAATTTTACTCCTGATCTTTGAAAATGTAAAAAGCTATAGAATGGAGAGTGTTTTGAAAAAAAAAAAAAACTAAAATGTAGAGGGAGATCAAATTGGGATCATCCTCTAAAAATATCAATACCAAAATTGATTACTGATTTTAACTTCTAGTAACTGTTTAGTGTGACTTATTAGTTATAATCTCTATAATGATTTGGCTTTTTACACTCAGAACAGTGGATATCCATTTTTAGATATGCTTTTTTTGGTTGATTCCTTATGCCTCCTAGTATATCTGAATCGAAACATTAAGTGGATAAATTAAAACATGTATCAATGCTAATAAGTATTGCAGAGGGTAGTTCTCAACATTGGCAGTGTTCTACAGAATTTTTAAATCCAAACACAAACGTCATTGGATTTAATACTGTTACGAAGTCCAAATTCATTCTACTCACTGCATGAGAGGCCAGTAAATCAGGAGATGAGTTGTTGGGGCAAAGAAGAATGACTTTATTCAGAAAGCCAGCAAACAGAGATGGCAGATTAATGTGCCAAAGAACCTTCTTACTCCTTTCAGAATGCAGGCATTTTTCATATTAAAAGGGGAGGAGGGGTACTCACCCCTCCTAAGTTTGGTTGGTGCAAACTTCTTGGTGCAGGAATCCTTTGTTCTTGTAATTGTCCATTATGGGTCAGTTCATGATGTTCCTGTAAACCTCCAGCAAGACAAATCTTATTCTCTGTTCTGCAACTTTTCGGCTCTACATGAATGGAAAAGCGTTACACCTTTAAAGGTCAGAACCTTGAGAGCAGGCTACCCTGTATATTTCAGGCTATAGGCAACATTCTTCACTCTAAGCAAAAGCAATTGAATACAAAGGTTAAAGTAAATGAAAACATCTAATATGGAGTCAGGTTTGTTCTTCCCTATTACAATACTAATCCAACACAGACCCACTAAATTAGAACCTTCAGAATTGGCCCTCAGCATGTGGGCCAACTTTTAAAAAACTTTGCCAATATTTTTTACATATTTAATAGATTTTTATTTGGAAATAGTTGAAGACATTTTAAAAATAGAACAGAGTTCCCACCCAGGTTCTCTCACTGATGCCTTACATAACACTGGTACATTGTCAAAACCAGGAAATTGGTGTTGGAGCAATACTGTTAAGTTAGGTGCAGACCTTATTTGTTCTTTTTTCCTTGGTGTGTAGTTTTATTAAATTTATCACATGTAGATTCATGTAACCATCACTACAGTCATAACACAGAACTATTTCTTCACCACAGAGAAACTCGCTCATGTTACCTCTTAATACCCCCTCATTTAAACTCCTGGCAACCACTTATCTGTCCTCAGTCACTATAATTAAAGCTCTTTGACAATGTTTTATATATTTAAAAAAATATATATATATAAAATATACTATATTCTCTATATATCCTGTGTGTGTGTGTGTATAATCATACAGTATGTAACTCTTTGACTTTTTTCACTCAGCATGCCCTTAAGATACAAGTTATTCTTCATATTAATAGTGTGTTCCTTTTTTCAGCATTTTAAAAAAGCTATGCAGGGATCCTGTTGTACAGTTAGGGTGGAGAATGACTAATACAAAGTACTGGAACTTATGTATAAAAAAGGATAATAGCAGCCCACACTTGTATCACATTTTTATGAAGTGCAAAACTTTGCCAGTCCATGCTTAGTCCTATTTCTTTCTAAGTCTTTTGTAATTATCTCTTCACAATGTTGGGCCTGTGTAGTATATGTCCATCCTCCTCATAGTATTCACTGCTGTATACTTTTAGACTCACTGATAATCTAGTAGCAAAGACTGTTAAATCAATGCCAATTAATATGTATTTCAGTTGCAGGTGACAGAAACACAACTCAGACTAGACTATTTATAAAAGAGGATTTCTTGACCCTTGTAACAGTGGTACCCAAGAGGGATCTGGTACCAGGGCTGTCAGTCTGTCCACACTTGCTGTCTCCATGCGTTGGCTTAGTTGTTTTACTGCTGCAGCCAAGCTGACTCCAGCAACTGAGAAAGGAGTGAAAGTGATTCCAAACTGCTCTAATCATCTTGATATCTCCAGCTTAGAAACCTTAGAGGAAAAGAGCTTTGTTCTCCTTATAGCCTTATATAAAATAAGAAAGAGTGTGTTTGGCCAGGCTTGAGTCTGTGCTCCAGTTAACGGGGCTTGGAAGGTGGGGAGCATGTGATGGGCCAAGCTGTGATTGGCAGTCCCAGAACAGGTGAGGGAGGAAGTTCTTGAGGAAAATGGGTCCTGTTACCAGAAGGAGAAAATAAAGTCTGTCACTGTTTCCTCATCTAAAATAAAGTGACAGACTTTATTTTCTTGGGCACCAAAATCACTGCAGATGGTGACTGTAGCCATGAAACTCAAAGACGTTTGCTCCTTGGAAGAAAAGCTATGGCAAACCTGGACAGGGGCTGGTGCACTGGGACGACCCAGGGGGAGGGTATGGGGAGGGAGGAGGGTTCAGGATGGGGAACACAGGTATACCTGTGGCGGATTCATTTCGATATTTGGCAAAACTAATACAATATTGTAAAGTTTAAAAATAAAAAAAATTTAAAAAGCACAAACATTACTTTGCCAACAGAGTTACATCTAGTCAAAGCTGTGGTTTTTCCAGTAGTCAGGTGTGGATGTGAGAGTTGGACCATAAAGACGGCTGAGTGCTGAAGTATTGATGCTTTTGAACTGTGGTGTTGGAGAAAACTCTTGAGAGTCCCTTGGACTGCAAGGAGTCCAAACCAGTCAATCCTAAGGGAATTCAATCCTGAATATTCATTGGAAGGACTGATGCTGAAGTTCCTATACTTTGGGCACCTGATGTGAAGAGCTGACTCATTGGAAAAGATCCTGATGGTGGGAAAGATTGAAGGCAGGAGAAGGGGATGACAGAGGATGAGATGGCTGGATGGCATCACCAACTCAGTGGACATGAGTTTGAGCAAGCTCCGGGAGCTGCAGTCCATGGGGCAGCAAAGAATCAGACATGACTGAGTGACTGAACAACAACTAGATGTGTGGGTTGTGGTGAAGGGGACTGAGTCCATCCAGGTCTCATCGTGCTGTGAGCTCCTTCCTAATCAGTTGGGGGAATAACTTCCCTCTTTCACTGGTGTCTTTAGAGATTGAAACTTCCCAAAATGATCTCTTAGATAACTCTAGTAAATAACTTGATAGCAGTGAAAAAGAAAGCCAAGATAGAGTCCGTGGATATATGTGATTTTTTCCCCCTCTTCCACTCCACAGATATTGGGAAAGATATTCTGAATAAGGAAGAGCAATTTCAAGAGGATGCACTCAAAGAACGTATTGCACAGGCAGAAGCTGATATATGGGCTAAGGTAAAGGAAACCGGAAATCCGCCTGCATGCCTCTTGGCAGTTCTTTCTCTTTGGGGATTTGTATATGCTAGAGTCAGGCAGGGCTGACCTTGAATGCTGGTCATCTGTGGGGCAGGTTCTTCAGCTCTGTAGTCTTGGCATCTTCAAATGTGAAAGAGGAATAATAATACTCTCTAGAATTGTTGAGAAAGTTCAATGAAATGACATGCCCAGCACACATAGATGCTGAGTAAGAAGCAGAAATCATCAGGAGCTTCCATCCTTTAAAATTGCCCCTGTGTGTGGATGACTCTGGCTCCCTTTATTCTCATTGAATTAAAACTTCAAAAAAAGATATTCTTGTTGATAATTGTTTATTCAGTTCAGTTCAGTCGCTCAGTTGTGTCCAACTCTTTGTGACCCCATGAATTGCAGCACGCCAGGCCTCCCTGTCCATCACCAACTCCCAGAGTTTACTCAAACTCATGTCCATTGAGTTGCTGATGCCATCCAACCATCTCATCCTCTGTCATCCCCTTCTCCTCCTGCCCCCAATCCCTCCCAGCATCAGTCTTTTCCAATGAGTCAACTCTTTGCATGAGGTGGCCAAAGTACTGGAGTTTCAGCTTTAGTATCATTCCTTCCTAAGAACACCCAGGGTTGATCTCCTTTAGGATGGACTGGTTGGATTTCCTTGCAGTCCAAGAGACTCTCAAGAGTCTTCTCCAACACCACAGTTCAAAAGCATCAATTCTTCAGCGCTCAGCTTTCTTCACAGTCCAACTCTCACATCCATACATGACCACAGGAAAAACCATAGCCTTGACTAGACGAACCTTTGTTGGCAAAGTAATGTCTCTGCTTTTCAATATGCTTGTTGCTTAATATTTAATATGTAGACCATCAATTTGTTCAGCGTGTAGTACCCCAAGTGGCTTTTTTTCCAAATACTGCATCATAGCTGAGTCTCTTTTTTCAAGCCTCTCCCAGCTCCTCTTTGCTCCAAAGTCCACATGACTGCTGAAGGCCATGGGAGCAATTTGAGCGCCTTGGAGCTCACAGTCAGATCCCAGACACTTCAATAAGGCAAAACCTGTATCCTCCAGCTCCCATTTCTTCCAGTAAGAAAGAAAAGGCTATATGTGACTTCCCTAAAGCAGATTAACACTCCTTGAGAGCAGGATAAGCCACAATGCTTAGAAGTTATGTCTCAGTTTCTCTACAATATAGACATCATAGCAAAGAGTATTGGAATTGTCCAGTATTAGTTCCAGCAAAAGCTTTGTATGAAAGTCCTCCAAAAGTACAAAATGCTTCAGTGTGAAGGGTAATAGATATAAAAGTCTTAGTAGGCATTTATCCTTATCAATAAAAATACAATTTAAATTGACTGTGAGCCATTAATTATATTCCCTAATACAAGGGAATGCTTTTGTGAATAATGTACAATTTAAATATAAGTGTATCTAATGTTCTGGGCATTCTTTTCAAATAAAATAATGAAACATCTTTCTGAAGACCCTGATGCAGGGGTCACCCTGCTTATTTAACTTATATGCAGACTACATCATGAGAAACGCTGGGCTGGAAGAAGTACAAACTGGAATCAAGATTGCTGGGAGAAATATCAATAACCTCAGATATGCAGATGACACCACCCTTGTGGCAGAAAGTGAAGAGGAACTAAAGAGCCTCTTGATGAAAGTGAAAGAGGAGAGTGAAAAAGTTGGCTTAAAACTCAACATTCAGAAAACGAAGATCATGGCATCCAGTCCCATCACTTCATGGGAAATAGATGGGGAAACAGTGGAAACAGTGACAGACTTTATTTTTTTTGGCTCCAGAATCACTGCAGATGGTGATTGCAGCCATGAAATTAAAAGACGCTTGCTCCTTAGAAGAAAAGCTATGACCC
>NW_011494607.1:6784526-6787697 GCF_000754665.1 Bison bison bison
GAGATCAGTCCTGAGTGTTCATTGAAAGGACTGATGTTGAAGCTGAAACTTCAATACTTTGGCCACCTGATGCGAAGAACTGACTCATTGGAAAAGACCCTGATGCTGGGAAAGATTGAAGGCAGAAGGAGAAGGAGACAACAGAGGATGAGATGGTTGGATGGCATCACCGACTCAGTGGTCATGAGTTTGAGTAGACTCCGGGAGTTGGTGATGGACAGGGAGGCCTGGTGTGCTACAGTCCATGGGATCGCAAAGAGTCAGACACAACTGAGCAACTGAACTGAACTGAACTGATGCAGGGGATCTGGGATGGTACTCAACCTCCCTTCTCAGCAAATTTTTGACTTTGTGCATTTTTCTACTCTGTATTTTCCATAATTTCTTGGATGAGCCTACATTACTTTGATAGTTAGTCAACAAGAAATAGAGTGCCAAATTAAAAAGACCACCCAGCAGCCTGCAGTAAAGCTCTCCTGGGCAGCTCCTGAAACAGTAATGTTAGCCAGGGGCTAGGGCTGTGTTAAGGACATGTCTGCCTGAGACAGCAGTGTGCTGTGGGAGGTCTGAGATGGGAACAGAGCCAGTTAGTGGGGCCCCATGGTGGTGGCTAATTTCATTAAGCATGAAAATCTGATGTATATTAACAAATAAATGAACTCTCTTTCAAAGGCCGATGAACGCCAAAGACAAGCAGTGAAGAAAGCCCTCGAAGAAGCAAATGACATGTACAAAATGCAAATCCAGTTTCTGAAAGAGGAACATGAAAAAGAGTTAAAGGTTTTTTAAAAAATTATTATTTGGGTATAATTGCTTTAGAGTTTTGTGTTAGTTCCTGCTGTACAACAACGTGAATCATCTCTAAGTATACATACATCCCTTCCTTGAGTCTCCCTCCCATCCACCCCCAGCCCAGCCCTCTAGGTCATCACAGGGCACCAAGCCGACTTTCCTGTGCTGTGCAGCAGCTTCCCACATGGTGGTGTATATATGTCATTGCTACTCTCCCAATTCATCCCACCCTCCTCTTCCCCTGCTGCTTCCACTTGTCTCCTGAGATTTACAGGTTTTTATAGTGGCCTGTTTGTTGTCTTTTAAGAAGTACTTAAGTTTGTAAAAAGCTCTGGCAAGGGAATGGGAGAAAAACAATCATACAGAAAGTCTAGATGAGTATTTTATGGAGGTTGGTTGGGAGGCCCAGGATTTTTACAGAAGAAATCCTGGACTCTATGGCAAGAGTGATGATTGGGTGCAGGAGAATCCCTTTGACATAATGAACCATAATGAACAGCCTTGGATGAGCCCAAACCTTTATGGGGTTAGATATGAAGGAGGCACCCCTGCCTATCAGTCTCCACATCTCTTGTCACTGGCTCTCCTCCTCTTACTGCCCTTTCTCTGGATCCTCAAACCTGTACTCACCACCCTCTTCCCACCTTGGAGACCTTGTCAGAATGTTCTTCCTGCACTTCATCAGACACCCAGCATCACTGGTCAAGGGAAGCCTTACCCAATCAGCTCTGTGCTGACACCCAGCATCCCTACCCAGCACGGGTGTAGGTACATAGATGGGAGGATTGATTACTTGTTGAATGTCTGGTCGCCACACTCCTGCAGTCTCCACAAGGACACATCTGACTCACTACCACCCTTATCCAGGGGCCAGTGGTGCCCTGACTTTGTAAGTGCGAAAGCAGGCTGGACAGAGGAAGCAGGCTCGATTGCATCCTTCTCCCTAAATTTGCATTTGCTGTGGTTATAAGAGAGACCCCTGAGCTGTTTCTCAGGTATTTCCTGCAGGATCAGAAGTCACACGAGGGAAACTCTTTGCAGGCTGTACCTGGTACCATTACACGACTGCACGACTTGGGGTAGTTAGTAAACTTATCAAGGCAGAGCCCCAGGGTTCCTCACATAGTTCAGTCCAACAGCTGCTCAAAGGAAAAGCACACAGCACTCCTTTCACATGTGGGTCATGGGAACGACGGGACACAGTGCCAGGTCATGATTCCTGGGCAGAGGCTGGAGGAAAAGCAACAGAAGCGTGGCTGCAGTTTGGCCTCATTTAGCAAGAGCATAACTCATAAACAGTTCAGGGACCACAGGCCCATTTGTCCATTGTCAACGCCATGCACACCTGTCATTGATCAGCTCTGTACTAGGGAGGTTAAAGGGACCATCCTTGCCCTCAGAAAACTTGCTAGTAGGAAAGAGAGCTCCATCCCAGGGCTCCTGAAACGTGGTGGGCCCTCCCTACCTGACTCCAGGGGCCATGGTCCCTGAGGGGCTGGCTGCAGTGGACCACTGCCCATCCTTGATTTCAGTTCAAAACATGAGAAGCGTTTATAGCATGTCTGGAGAGGCCTGCTGCTCACCCAGCAGGGATGGAACGGCCACACCGGTTCTTGAACAGTGAAATACTTCTCTATCAGTTGATAAATCACCATGCCCAAGCCCGCCCTGGACTTCCCCAACCAACAATTTCAAGGGGTAACCATTTCCATGGGTGTGGAGGCCTTATGTCCCTGCTCTGTGCTGCAACCAGAGGACAGACATTTTAAACATCACTGCTGGCATTTGGTTGTGACAACACAAGGTAACTTAAATGTGATGCCTGTTTCCAGGAGCTCACATCACAGTCTTGCTTTAAGTCATTTGGTGGTACCCCGTATAGTCCTTTTTTTTTTTTTTAATTTTTAAACTTTATAATATTGTATTGGTTTTGCCAAATATTGAAATGAATCCACCACAGGTATACACGTATTCCCCATCCTGAACCCTCCTCCCTCCTCCCTCCCCATACCATCCCTCTGGGTCGTCCCAGTGCACCAGCCCCAAGCATCCAGTATCGTGCATCGAACCTGGACTGGCGACTTGTTTCATACATGATAGTATACATGTTTCAATGCCATTCTCCCAAATCTTCCCACCCTCTCCCTCTCCACAGAGTCCATAAGACTGTTCCATACATCAGTGTCTCTTTTGCTGTCTCGTATACAGGGTTATTGTTACCATCTTTCTAAAGTCCATATATATGTGTTAGTATACTGTATTGGTGTTTTTCTTTCTGGCTTACTTCACTCTGTATAATAGGCTCCAGTTTCATCCATCTCATTAGAACTGATTCAAATGAATTCTTTTTAATGGCTGAGTAATACTCTATTGTGTATA
>NW_011494607.1:6787797-6789645 GCF_000754665.1 Bison bison bison
GTATAATAGGCTCCAGTTTCATCCATCTCATTAGAACTGATTCAAATGAATTCTTTTTAATGGCTGAGTAATACTCTATTGTGTATATGTACCACCGCTTTCTTATCCATTCATCTGCTGATGGACATCTAGGTTGCTTCCATGTCCTGGCTATTGTAAACAGTGCTGCGATGAACATTGGGGTACATGTGTCTCTTTCCCTTCTGGTTTCCTCAGTGTGTATGCCCAGCAGTGGGATTGCTGGATTATAAGGCAGTTCTGTTTCCAGTTTTTTAAGGAATCTCCACACTGTTCTCCATAGTGGCTGTACTAGTTTGCATTCTCACCAACAGTGTAAGAGGGTTCCCTTTTCTCCACACCCTCTCCAGCATTTATTATTTGTAGACTTTTGGATCGCAGCCATTCTGACCGGCATGAAAATGGTACCTCATAGTGGTTTTGATTTGCATTTCTCTGATAATGAGTGATGTTGAGCATCTTTTCATGTGTTTGTTAGCCATCTGTATGTCTTCTTTGGAGAAATGTCTATTTAGTTCTTTGGCCTATTTTTTGACTGGGTCATTTATTTTTCTGGAATTGAGCTATAGGAGTTGCTTGTATATTTTTGAGATTAGTTGTTTGTCAGTTACTTCATTTGCTATTATTTTCTCCCATTCTGAAGGCTGTCTTTTCACCTTGCTAATAGTTTCCTTTGATGTGCAGAAGCTTTTAAGTTTAATTAGGTGCAATTTGTTTATTTTTGCTTTTATTTCCAATATTCTGGGAGGTGAGTCATAGAGGATCCTGCTGTGGTGGATGTCGGAGAGTGTTTTGCCTATGTTCTCCTCTAGGAGTTTTATAGTTTCTGGTCTTACGTTTAGATCTTTAATCCATTTTGAGTTTATTTTTGTGTATGGTGTTAGAAAGTGTTCTAGTTTCATTCTTTTACAAGTGGTTGACCAGATTTCCCAGCACTACTTGTTAAAGAGATTGTCTTTAATCCATTGTATATTCTTGCCTCCTTTGTCAAAGATAAGGTGTCCATATGTGCATGGATTTATCTCTGGGCTTTCTATTTTGTTCCATTGATCTATATTTCTGTCTTTGTGCCAGTACCATACTGTCTTGATGACTGTGGCTTTGTAGTAGAGCCTGAAGTCAGATAGGTTGATTCCTCCAGTTCCATTCTTCTTTCTCAAGATAGCTTTGGCTATTCGAGGCTATTTGTATTCATACAAATTGTGAAATTATTTGTTCTAGCTCTGTGAAGAATACCATTGGTAGCTTGATAGGGATTGCATTGAATCTATAGATTGCTTTGGGTAGTATACTCATTTTCACTATACTGATTCTTCCAATCCATGAACATGGTATATTTCTCCATCTATTAGTGTCCTCTTTGATTTCTTTCACCAGTGTTTTATAGTTTTCTATATATAGGTCTTTAGTTTCTTTAGTTAGATATATTCCTAAGTATTTTATTCTTTCCGTTGCAATGGTGAATGGAATTGTTTCCTTAATTTCTCTTTCTGTTTTCTCATTATTAGTGTATAGGAATGCACGGGATTTCTGTGTGTTGATTTTATATCCTGCAACTTTACTATAATTATTGATTAGTTCTAGTAATTTTCTGGTGGAGTTTTTAGGATTTTCTATGTAGAGGATCATGTCATCTGCAAATAGTGAGAGTTTTACTTCTTCTTTTCCAATTTGGATTCCTTTTATTTCTTTTTCTGCTCTGATTGCCATGGCCAAAACTTCCAAAACTATGTTGAATAGTAATGGTGAAAGTGGGCACCCTTGTCTTGTTCCTGACTTTAGAGGAAATGCTTTCAATTTTTCACCATTGAGGATAATGTTTGCTGTGGG
>NW_011494607.1:6790950-6791148 GCF_000754665.1 Bison bison bison
CTTGTTAGCATTTGTCTTACATATTGCGGTGCTCCCGTGTTGGGTGCATATGTATTTATAATTGTTATATCTTCTTCTTGGATTGATCCTTTGATCATTACGTAGTGACCATCTTTGTCTCTTTTCACAGCCTGTTTTAAAGTCTATTTTATCTGATATAAGTATTGCTACTCCTGCTTTCTTTTGGTCCCTATTTGC
>NW_011494607.1:6791478-6794548 GCF_000754665.1 Bison bison bison
TGTCTAGAGAATATCCTTTAGTATTTGTTGGAGAGCTGGTTTGGTGGTGCTAAATTCTCTCAGCTTTTGCTTGTCTGTAAAGCTTTTGATTTCTCCTTCATATTTGAATGAGATCTTTGCTGGGTACAATAATCTGGGCTGTAGGTTATTTTCTTTCATCACTTTAAGTATATCTTGCCATTCCCTCCTGGCTTGAAGAGTTTCTATTGAAAGATCAGCTGTTATCCTTATGGGAATTCCCTTGTGTGTTATTTGTTGTTTTTCCCTTGCTGCTTTTAATATTTGTTCTTTGTGTTTGATCTTTGTTAATTTGATTAATATGTGTCTTGGGGTGTTTCACCTTGGGTTTATCCTGTTTGGGACTCTCTGGGTTTCTTGGACTTGAGTGATTATTTCCTTCCCCATTTTAGGGAAGTTTTCAACTATTATCTCCTCAAGTATTTTCTCATGGTCTTTCTTTTTGTCTTCTTCTTCTGGGACCCCTATGATTCAAATGTTGTAGCATTTAATATTGTCCTGGAGGTCTCTGAGATTGTCCTCATTTCTTTTAATTTGTTTTTCTTTTTTCCTCTCTGATTCATTTATTTCTACCATTCTATCTTCTAATTCACTAATCCTATCTTCTGCCTCTGTTATTCTACTATTTGTTGCCTCCAGAGTGTTTTAAATTTCATTTATTGCATTATTCATTATATATTGACTCTTTTTTATTTCTTCTAGGTCCTTGTTAAACCTTTCTTGCATCTTCTCAATCCTTGTCTTCAGGCTATTTATCTGTGATTCCATTTTGATTTCAAGATTTTGGATCAATTTCACTATCATTATTTGGAATTCTTTATCAGGTAGATTCCCTATCTCTTCCTCTTTTGTTTGGTTTGGTGGGCATTTATCCTGTTCCTTTATCTGCTGGGTATTCCTCTGTCTCTTCATCTTGTTTAAATTGCTGAGTTTGGGGTGTCCTTTCTGTATTCTGGCAGTTTGTGGAGTTCTCTTTATTGTGGCATTTTCTCACTGTGTGTGGGTTTGTACAGGTGGCTTGTCAAGGTTTCTTGGTTAGGGAAGCTTGTGTCAGTGTTCTGGTTGGTGGAGCTGGATTTCTTCTCTCTGGAGTGCAATGAAGTGTCCAGTATTGAGTTATGAGATGTCTATGGTTTTGAGGTGACTTTGGGCAGCCTGTATCTTGGAGCTCAGGGCTGTGTTCCTTTGTTGCTGGAGAATTTGTTTGGTGTGTCTTGCCCTGGAACTTGTTGGCCCTTGTGTGGTGCTTGGTTTCAGTGTAGGTATGGAGGCGTTTGATGAGCTCCTGTCAATTAATTCCCAGGAGTCAGGAGTTCCCTGGAGTCAGGGTTTGGACTTAAGCCTCCGGCTTCCAGTTATCGGTCTTATTTTTACAGTAGTTTCAAAACTTCTCCTTCTATACAGCACCATTGATAAAACATCTACGTTAAAGATGAAAAGTTTCTCCGCCATGAGGGTCACCCAGAGAGGTTCACAGCGTTACATGGAGAAGAGAAGAGGGAGGAGGGAGTTAGAGGTGACCTGGATGAGATGAGGTGGAATCAATAGAGGAGAGAGTGGGCTAGCCAGTAATCACTTCCTTATGTGCACTCCACAACTGGACCGCTCAGAGATGTTCACGGAGTAATACAGAGAAGAGAAGAAGGAGGAAGGAGGCAGAGGTGGCCAGGAGGATAAAAGGGGGGAATGAAAAAGAGGGAGACAGATCCAGCCAGTAATCAGTTCCCTAAGTGTTCTCCACCGTCTGGAACACACAGAAATTCACAGAGTTGGGTAGAGTAGAGAGGGGTTAGGGAGGAGACACAGGCGACCTGGTGGAGAAAAAGGAGAGTCCAAAGGGAGAGAGAGCAGTCAAGCCAGTAATCTCCCTAGTGAAAAATGGGTACTGAAGATTGGGTTCTTAAAGGTACAAAATTGGTAACAAATACATAAAAGCAAAAATTAAAAATCTAGAGTAGAGTTTGGAATTTCAAAAATACAATGTTAAAGAAAAGAAGAAGGAAAAGAAAGAGAGAGAAAAACAAACAAATAAAAACAAAGTCGCAAAAATTATAAAGAAAATATAGGTATAAAATTGATAACAAATACCAAAAAGCAAAAGTTAAAAATCTAGAGTTGAGTTTGGAATTTCAGGTATACAATGTTATATAAAAGAAGAAGAGAAAGAAAGAGAGAAAAAAAAAGTCACAAAAATTATTTAAAAATATATATATATAGGTACAAAATTGATAACAAATAACAAAAAGCTAAAATTAAAAATCTAGAGTAGAGTTTGGAATTTCAAAACTACAATGTGAAAGAAAAGAAGGGGAAAAAAGGTCAAAATATTATATATATATGAAGTTTGCTTAAAAAAATAGGGTCTTTTTTTTTTTTTTTTTTTAGGCTCACTTGTTCAGTCACACTATAGGGAGGTAGGGACGCTGCAAACAAATAACACTGGCGTGTGCTCGCAGTACCTCAGCCACACTGGGTCTGCCCCCGCTCATGGCGCGTGTAGCCTCCCTGCCCACACTGCTCAGGCTCTAGGTTGCTCCGCCGGGAACCATCCGTGGCTGGCCCTGGGCTGCTTGCACCTCCCAGGTCCAAGCTGCTCAGGTTCAGGCACTCGGGTAGTCCTCAGAGGCATAGGCTCGGTTGGGCCTGTGTTTTGTGCCCTTCCCAGGTCTGAGCAGCTCAGGTAATGAGGAGTTTGGCGAGCACGATTGCTGCGACTTATCGCCTCCCTGCCGCTCAGTTATCTAGGTGTACAACCGGCGCACCTTCTCAGGTTGATGTTGACCGTCCAGACCCCCAAGAAATCTTAGTTAGCAAAGAAGCCTGCTTACAGTTTTATAGATAATGTCTCTCTGGGGCTGCGATTGCCCCCTTCCGGCTCTGGCTGCCTATCACCAGAGCGGGATGGTCTGCAGCCGGCTATCTCTGTTCAGTCCTTTGTTCCGTCCGCGGGCCTGGTGGTGTCTTAGGTTAGGGCTGGCTTTTTGCGTGGTAGATATCCCAGTCTGGTTTGCTAGCCCAAATTATTTCGCTCAGATAGCGCTCAGGGTATTCA
>NW_011494607.1:6795249-6800142 GCF_000754665.1 Bison bison bison
CCCTCTTTTGTCTCTTTTTTTGTCTTTTATATTTTTTCCTATCTCCTTTCGAAGACTTGGGTTGCTTTTCTGGGTGCCTGATGTCCTCTGCTGGCATTCAGAAGTTGTTTTGTGGAATTTACTTGGCGTTTAAATGTTCTTTTGATGAATTTGAGGGGGAGAAAGTGTTCTCACTGTCCTACTCCTCCGCCATCTTAGCTCCTCCTCCCCCCATATAGTCTTCAGGGGCTTCCTAGGTGGCTCAGATTGTAAAGAGTCTGTCCACAATGTGGGAGACCCGGGTTCGATCCCTGGGTCGGGAAGATCCACTGGAAATGGCAACCCACTCCAGTACTCTTCCCTGGAAAAGTTTATGGACGGAGGAGCCTGGTAGGCTACAGTCCATGGGGTCACAAAGAGTCGGACACGACTGAGCAACTTCACTTTATCACATATAGTCTTTGGTGGCTCAGTAGTAAAAGATCCGCCTGCCAGTGCAGGGGACACAGGAGATGCAAGTTCGATCCCTTGGTCAGGAAGATCCCCTGGAGCAGGAAATGGCAACCCTTCCCAGTATTTTTTCATGGAGAATTCCATGGACAGAGAAGCCTGGCAGGTTACAGTCCACAAGGTCACAAAGACTCAGACATGACTGACCATGCACACATGTACATGTCTTTGGGTTGAGTTAATCCACTTAGTGTTAAAATAGAAGTCCTAAGAAAATTTAAGGGGGATAGTTAGAGGGAGGTTGGCCTTTCCAAATTATTCCATAAAAGTTTTAGTGACTTTTTTTCATATAATGAAGATTTGTCTAAGTGGAGTACATAGGGTTGTTTCAGCTGTAGGATCCCCAGACATAGCCCTCATTATTGCTTCTCAGGGGGTGCCTCTGAACCACCTCCCTAGAGTCTCCCTTCCTACAGATTCCTGGTCCCACCTGTCCTACAGAGTCACTGACAGTGTTTTTAACCATGTGCTTCTCATGCCTAAGAAAATTTGAGATTACTACAGAGAGCAGAAAACCAATTTCTAGCACCAAACAGCCTTACATTCTGATACATAGAGCTCACCAGGTACTGCTCTTCTGTGATGCTAAGAATTTGGGATAAGTTTTAGGTGAATTGCTGTGAAACCAAATTTCCAGGTCTTGTCCAATGGACAGATAGGATTCTGAAAAAGTGCTAATATTATCTTATTCAAATACAATAATATTAAAAAGTAAATAATAAAATGGAAGCTAAGGGAAAATGAGAAGAGGAAATACGAAGTCAGGTGTGAATCCAAGACTCAGAAATGTCAGTAGCCATGAGGTCCTGTGCTGTTATCACAGCTGGGCCTTTGAGCTTTCTGACAGTCAGTTCAAAGAGGAAAGTGCTGCAAATCACCATGTCCCCCAGCTAAACACAGATTCAAGGCCCAAGATCTTGCTGCCTGTGATATGTGAGAGAAACTTCTCCTGAGGGAGACATGGTGGCATGAAGAAAGGTCTGTCACACGTCTGTACAGTCAAGATGATGGATTTGGTGAGGCTGTCTCTTATCTCATAATAGAGGCCCATTCTCTCAAAATGCACTTCAATAAAAGTAATTTGACTGGAAGGCTTTCTGTTGAATAGGAACACTGCCAAACAGTAGGTCATTGAATTATTTTTTGTAGCTTTAAATAGCTATTGGACATGCCATGTGATACAGTAAAATGCTTTCGGTTTCACTAAATCATTACATGAAAGAGGAACGGGATTTCATTCTCTAAATTAAATTCAGAACCCAGTCAAAATAAAGGGCTGAGGTATCCTTTTTAAGTTCTGTGATTCAAATAGAAATGTATTACGGTAATACATCATCTTTATAAGGTGCAACCATTCGGCAATCTCAGTTGCTGAAAATGTACTTGAAAACCCAGAAATGATACCTAAGAAGTTGAAATATCCCCTAAGATGTTCAACAGCAGCCTCTGACTACAAGATAAAGACTTAGACTTATTACCCATAGCAGAACCTTCCATACTCTGCTCAGAAATTGTCTCTGGGAGGTGGGGAGGGGTTCGAAGGAAGGGAGGAAACTTACTGAACTGTCTGATTAGACAGGACAGAGTTTCTGGAATGAAAACAAACCGGTGAATCTCTGGAAAGACCCCAGCATCACAGCCAGCAATGAAGTGAGAAGCTGGTGGGTGAGAATCCTGCTTTCTGGGCCTAGTTCTTCCAATGACTCAACTCTGTGAAGTAACTTAATTTCTTTTTTGTTTGTTTTGTTTTTACATTAAAATTTTTTTTTATTTTATATTGGAGCATAGTTGATTAGCAATGTTGTATTAGTTTCAGGTGTACTGCAAAGAGATTCAGTTATACATATATTGACACATGGATCTATTGTTTTTAAAATTCTTTTCCCATTTAGGTTATTACAGAATGTTGAACAACTTAGTTTCTGTATGTTCTCTCTTCTCCCTAAAATAGAGATACACATTTCCCTTTAAATGAAAGTTTTGAAACAACTGGAGAGAATTAACTGCTCCTCCTTTCTGGCATATATTTCTTTTAGAACAGTGGTTGCAGGATGCAGTTTGGGTCTCCTTCAGTAGGCAGAGTCCTGAGGATGGAATTCCAGCCTCCTCCTGCTTGGAGCAGTGGGCCCAGCACTGTATGGTATGGTATGCCTGGCATACCATGCCTTCATTGGGCATTTCCAGGGATACTTGAGAGCCTGTTGCCCTCAAGTTCTGTTTTGTTTTTGTTTTATCTTTTCGCCATGCTGCAGAGCATGTGGGATCTTATTCCTGGACCAAGGATCAAATCTGTGCCTCCTACATTGGAAGCATGGAGTCTTAACCACTGGATCGCCAGGGAAGTCCCTAGTCCTGGTTTGACAAGTGTCTCCTCTCTTTACCTAGCTGAAGGCTCCATAGGTCCTTCTACAGGAACAAGTGGTGGAACTCTTGTTCCTATCTCCATCATGACTGAGGACGGGCTTCTCAAGGTGAATGAGCTGGAATACTCCAGAAGGACAGTGAGGGCATGCAGGCAGCTTCCTGAGACTGCCGTCCTCTGGACTGCTTGCTCAGGTCCCCTCCTACCCAAGAGACTCTCCTGGTCATTATTTCTGCCACTTTCCAGGACTGACTTCTTAAAGCAGAATTGTAGTCTGTATTTCTAATCATGGATAAAGATAATAGGATGCTATAGAATATTTGAAGAATCAAAAAATGACCATGACTCAATTACTTTTCCTTTTGCATATTCCTTTTCAATATTATCTATGTATATACTTGGACTTCCTGGTGGCTCAGTGATAAAGAATCCGCCTGCCAATGCAGGAGACGTGGGTTTGATCCCTGGGTTGGGAAGATTCCCCTGGAGAAGGAATGGCAACC
Source organism: Bison bison bison (assembly GCF_000754665.1). NCBI lineage: Eukaryota > Metazoa > Chordata > Mammalia > Artiodactyla > Bovidae > Bison > Bison bison. Next base: position 6,798,604 of record NW_011494607.1, read on the forward strand.
CACTCTAGTATTCTTGCCTGGGAAATCCCATGGAGAGAGGAGCCTGGTGAGCTACAGTCCATGGGGTTGCAAAACAAGCAGACATGAGTTAGCATCTAAACAACAGCTATAGTATACGTACTTATGCTATACAGTTTGTACATTTCTGGTTTTACCTAGCATCATTATAAGTTTCCCATATAGTATATACTCCTTTTCTTTCCTTTTCAATAGTTGTATATTAATAATATTCCATGGTATAGACATACCATTTCAGTTTTTCTTTTTAATTGGGAGATAATTGCTTTATAATGTTGTGTTGGTTTCTGCCATGCAACAATGCAAATCAGTCATAACTATATATATATGTATATATATATATCTCCTCCCTCTTGAGCCTCCCTCCCAACCACCACCCCCCCCAAGTTTTTTTAAACTTTCTTTTTTGGTATTCCTTCATTTTTCTAAACAATTCTTTTTGTATTGAATGAAAAATTCTTTAAATTCTATGGTACTTTACAATTTTCAAAAGTTTCACACACTTGATTTCATACAACCCCATAAAAATCCTCCTTTTCTCCCCACCCTTATATCATGCCTTCCCCCTGACCTCTTCCCACTGGTAACTTATTCGTTTGATCTCTATATCTATGGATCTGCTTCTTATTGTTCAGATCAGATCAGTCACCCAGTCGTGTCTGACTCTCTGCGACCCCATGAATCACAGCACACCAGGCCTCCCCATCCATCACCAACTCCCGAAGTTCACTCAGACTCTCGTCCATCGAGTCAGTGATGCCATCCAGCCATCTCATCCTCTGTCATCCCCTTCTCTTCCTGCCCCCAATCCCTCCCAGCATCAGAGTCTTTTCCAATGAGTCAGCTCTTCCAATGAGGTGGCCAAAGTACTGGAGTTTCAGCTTTAGCATCATTCCTTCCAAAGAAGTCCCAGGGCTGATCTCCTTCAGAATGGACTGGTTGGATCTCCTTGCAACCAGACTCTCTCAAGAGTCTTCTCCAACACCACAGTTCAAAAGCATCAATTCTTCGGCGCTCAGCTTTCTTCACAGTCCAACTCTCACATCCATACATGACCACAGGAAAAACCATAGCCTTGACTAGACGAACCTTTGTTGGCAAAGTAATGTCTCTGCTTTTGAATATGCTATCTAGGTTGGTCATAACTTTCCTTCCAAGGAGTAAGCGTCTTTTAATTTCATGGCTGCAGTCACCATCTGCAGTGATTTTGGAGCCCCCAAAAATAAAGTCTGACACTGTTTCCACTGTTTCCCCATCTATTTGCCATGAAGTGATGGGACCGGATGCCATGATCTTTGTTTTCTGAATGTTGAGCTTTAAGCCAACTTTTTCACTCTCCACTTTCACTTTCCTCAAGAGGCTCTTCAGTTCCTCTTCACTTTCTGCCTTAAGGGTGGTGTCATCTGCATATCTGAGGTTATTGATTTTTCTCCCAGCAATCTTGATTCCAGCTTGTGCTTCCTCCAGCCCAGCGTTTCTCATGATGTACTCTGCATATAAGTTAAATAAACACGGTGACAA